>NC_057805.1:451754865-451867116 GCF_018294505.1 Triticum aestivum | reverse complement strand
GGCCACGTGGCGCGCTGCGATTCGTCCGGCGGCGCGGGCGGACGTTGTCCGGCGGCGCGAGGTGGAGGACGCTAGGGTTAGACTGCGATTCCGTTTTTCGGGGGAGATGGAGTTTTATAGGTAGAGGGAGCTAGGAGACTCCAAATGAGGTGCGGTTTTCGCCCACACGATCGTGATCGAACGACCTAGAGCATGGAAGAGAGTTTGGTGGGTTTTGGGCTGGTTTTAGAGGGGGTTTTTGCTGGACACTCAAATGGACTTTGCGGATGCCCGGTTAACCGTTGGAGTACCAAACGACCTCCGAATGGAACGAAACTTGACCGCTAGTCTCCGGGTGGTATATTAGGGCCACATGACAAGCCTCGGTCCATTCCGAGAAAGTTTGACACACGCACACGAAAGAAAACAAGAGGGGTGCACCGGAGGAGATAGGAGCGCCGGATTGGAAAACAGACAACGGGGAAAATGCTCGGATGCATGAGACGAACACGTATGCGAATGCAATGCACATCATGACATGATATGAAAATGCATGACATGAAAAAATACAAAACGAAAGACAAAACCCGACAACGGAGGGAAAAACATATCACATAGCCGAAAATGGCAAGAGTCGGAGTTACAAATATGGCAAGTTACATGCGGGGTGTTACATTCTTGTCGATTATGAAGGCGATTGTGGCGACTTCTTCAATCTCTAGATGATGTACAGGCTCAGTCTCTCAAAGGTGCTCATAGTGGTTAGGGTGTGCGTGTGTGTGTTCATAGAGGTGAGTTTATGTGCATATGTATGAGCCTCTATGTCTATACGGTGTTCAAACAAAGGGAAAAAAAAGATAAGTACACATAGGCTTAGTTCCTCAAATCTTATAATAGCCATCTAATCTTAGTTAATTTTTAGATAAAGTAACATGACTACATATGTAGTCATACGAAGATCAGCAAGACGCACCCCTTGGCCCCTGTGTCGTCCTCATGGGCGGCGTGGGAGGCGATTAGGGTCTCCCCCACACAGTCACCCTTCTCCCCCTCATCTCCCTCACTACCATCAAAGGATGTTGTCTGGCAACCCCATGCAGTTGCCGGTGAGGGTGGCGGCAAGGATCTCGCCGCTACGTCCCTCGGCGGAGGGTTGTTCATTCTAGGGCGGCGGCCCTAGCCGAAGAGGCGACGTCATCCATGAGGCTGATGGCGTTTGCTGGCAATGATTTGGCCGGTGCCTCGATTAGGAGGGTGTGAGGTGCCAGCGGGCGACAAGTGCTACTTGTGAGCTGCGTTGAGATTTTCCTCGAAGAGGAAGGGTGATCGCATTCCGCCTTCAACAGGAACCCCTTGTACAGGAACGTCCTGCAGCACAGACGGAAGCACGAACGTTATGTATGCCGACAAGGCTGTGGTGCTGGCGGGCGGCGGAGGAGGGTGGTCGGTGTCGGTCACCTGGGGCGCCACAAGACATGGACGGCGCGGGTAGGGTCGAAGCGTTTGCGGTCGCCGTTGCGGCTGGCGGTGGCGGAGGAGGAGGCTGTGCTGGCGAGCAGCAGGACGACGAGGAGGGCACGCTGGAGCAGGGGAGCCATGCGGTGACGAGTCGGTCAGGTCGTCTGACTTCGGGTCTTCGGCGACGCGACGATGACGATGACCAAGCTGTGGGGCCGTTTGACGGGGCTCACTGGCTGAAAGGGCATTTTTTAATAAGCTGCGGACCCACCTGCATGGAGTGACGTCTGCGGGTCCACCCAGAAGGTCGTTTCCTTGACGAAGGATTCGCTTTATTAATCACGGATATATTTTCCTTTCTTTCATGGTTATTAATTCCTTGACGAAGGATTCGCTTTATTAATCACGGATAAATTTATTTTCAGGGCTATTAATCATGGGAGATATGGACTCTGGAAGGTTCGCCTGGTCGTGGATGCGGCGTCTGATGGGCCGTATATGGATGCCGGCCAGACCATCTGGGCTTTGTTTTGTTATATGAATTTCCTTTTGGGGAATAAATCATTTTTCTAGAAATATTTCTGGATCAGTTTTTTGTGTGGCAGCCTTTGGATTAGCATTAATAAGAAGATCGGGCCTCCTTGAATTTAGATTAAAAAGTCTTATATTTCTTTACAAAGGGAGATATGTGGCTCGGGTAGCTGAGGCGGAATCTCTTTCTTTTTCGTGATAAAATTTCAATTTATGCATTTTCAATCTTGGCAGTACAAAGAATAACAATGGTAATAAAAATTACAACCAACTGAGCTAATGTCGATTTTGGGGTAAAATCTGTCATGAGCTACTCGTGCGCCCTTAAGCATTCTTGTTGAGTGATAAATTCAACCCATCTTTGGTTCAACCCATCAATGGCAATTTTAGTCACGCAAGGATGGTAAATTCAATGACACACAACAAGTTTCTGTCAAAAATAAACTGAAGCATGAAAGTTCCCATGTTTGTGAATTAAAGTTGCCATCCTCGCATAACTAAAGCTGCCATCAAAAACTTTGAGAGTTGCCAAGTGCTCGTACCCGACGTGTGGCACTTATCAAGGTCCTTGGTTAAAACAAGCAAATAAAAGATTTCCCCCAAGGGTTTTTAAGTACCGCGGCTAAAAGTCAGAGGCACAACTCACACTATGGCAAGAATGATACATAAGGAGACCTGAAATGGGATCAAATGTTCATTCTATTGTATGAAAATGTTGAGCATAACCAACTCATCATTGATGGTGTGTCCTCATGCATAATGAACTCACACTATGGCAAGAATTTTATTAGTTAGAAGCTTCATTGTAGATTGATGCAACTGCGACAAAGCGCCCACTATCATAACAAGCCTTCCTGTTGCTATGTTTTCCATACGGTTCATGAAAACACAACAACACCCAACAAACCTACTACTTTGTTATTATACATACTTCCATTTTTGTGGCAACACTAAATACAACATACGTCACACCTAGTGTTTTTCCAACCACATTCCATGGATATTTGGCCAATGAGCGGTTGAAAGAAGGACATTCTCCACTTTGTTTTTCTTTCTTGTGCAGGCAAGGTCTAGGATATTTGGCCAATGAACGGTTGAAAGAAGGACATTCTCCACTTTCTATTTCTTTTTTGTGTGGGGAAGGTCTAAGATATTTGGGTAATGAGCAATTGAAAGAAGGACAATCTCTGCTTCTTCTTCTTCTTTTTGCGGGAAGGTCTAGTTTCTTCTTATCACCATAGATTTCACATTCTTTACCCCTATTTTATCCCTCTGCTTTAAATTATCAAATGCATTAGGTTTCGTTATGACAAGTCTTTGACTAATAGTTGCACTATTATGATGTAACTTGGTTAATATGGAATAAAGTAAAAGCTTTTATTAAGAGGATTCTTTATCTTCTACATCTGTTTTCAATGAAACAAAACACATCTAGTAATAAGGTAAGTCCACGCAAACCAAGCTGTGATTGGATGGTTAGGAGTACAATGCTATCCCCAACCCACCAAAGTTCAAGTCCTAGACTTGACACTGGTGCTCGCATTTTCCTGGATTTATTTCAGACCTTTCGGTGATGTGCATTAAGTGGGAGGAGACATTCCCGTCGACTATGAAGGCGACCGTGGCGACTTCGTCAATCTCTAGATGATGTACAGGCTCAGTCTCTTGAAGATGCTCATAGGGGTAGGGTATGCGTGTCTGCTTTCATAGAGGTGAGTTTATGTCCATATGTATGAGCCTCTACGTCTGTACAGTGTTCAAAAGAAGAAGATGAAAAAGATAAGTACACATAGGCTTAGTTCCTCAAATTTTCATAATAGCCATCAAATCTTAGTTAATTTCTTAGATAAAGTAACATGACGACATATGTGGTCATATGAGGATCAGCAAGACGCACCCCTTGGCCGTGGCATCGTCCTCACGGGCAGCATGGGAGGCGATTAGGGTCTCCCCTGCACAGTCACCCTTCTTCCCCTCCTGTCCCTCACTGCCATCAAAGGAGGTTGTCGGGCAACCCCATGCAGTGGCTGGTGAGGGTGGCGGCGAAGATCTCTCCGCTACGTCCCTCGGCGGAGGGCTGTGCATTCTAGGGCGGCGGCCCTAGCCGAAGAGGCGACGTCATCCCCGGGGCTGACGGTGATCTGGCCGGTGCCTCAGTCACAAGGGTGTGAGGTGCTAGCGGGCGACAAGTGCTACTTGTGAGCTGCGTTGGAATTTCCTCGAAGAGGAAGGGTGGAGCAATATAGTAGCTGATAATTATTTTTCTCGGTGAGAACAAAGGTTATTGAACCAATAGGAGAACCATGCAAATCATAGTGAACAACACTTGCATACACAAGAGCAAACACCTGCACCCAACGCGGGCAAGAGGATTGTCAATCCCCTTGAACTCATTACTTGCTACGATCAATTCTTGTATAGATAGATGAATAAATTGCAAAACAAAGAAAAGTAAATAAATTGCAGCAAGGTAGTTTTGGTTTTTATAATATAATTAAAGTAGACGGGGGCCATAGTTTTCACTAGAGGCTTCTCTCTTGAACACATAACATACAGTGGGTACACAAATTACTGTTGGCAATTGATAGAAAAGGGCATAGTTATGACGTATTCATGGTAATGATCATGTATATAGGCATCACGTTCGTGACAAGTAGACCGACTCCTGCCTGCATCTACTACTATTACTCCACCAATCGACCGCTATCCAGCATGCATCAATGGTATTAAGTTCACGATAAATAGAGTGACGCCTTAAGCAAGATGACATGATGTAGGCAAAGTAAACCCAATCAATATGAATAAACCCCGTCGTTTTACCCTTAATGGCAATAATACAATACGTGCCTCGCTACCCCTTCTATCACAAGGTGAGGACCCCACAAGATTGAACCCATTACAAAGCACATCTCCCACTTAAGATAAATCAATCTAGTTGGCCAAACCAAACGGATAAATCGGAGAGTAATACAAAGATATAATAATCATGCATAATAAAGTTTAGAAAAGACTCAATTACTTCTGAATAATCTGATCATAAACCCACAATTCATTGGATCCCAACAATCACACTGCAAAATAAGATTGCATAGGATAGAACTCCAAGAAGATTGAGGAGAACATTGTATTGAAGATCGAAGAGAGAAGAAGCCATCTAGCTACTAACTATGGACCCGTAGGTGATGGCTTGTGTCCGCGTCAGTTTTTCCCCGAACAGGAAGGGATGATGCAGCACATGTACGGTAGGTATTTCCCTCAGTGAAGAAACCAAGGTTATCGAACCAGTAGGAGAACCAAGCAACACTATGTAAACGGCACCTGCACACAAAGAACAAATACTTGCAACCCGACGCGTAAGAGGGGTTGTCAATCCCTCCCGGGTAAAAGATTGGTAAAGATATAGTTTGGTAGATGCAAATAAAATAACGCAAATAAAATTCAGCGAGATATTTTTGGGTTTTTGATAATATAGATCTAAAAAGAAAAGATACAAATAAATAAAAAGAAAAATAGCAATATAGATCTGAAAAATATATGATGAGAAAATAGACCCGTGGGGCGTAGATTTCACTAGTGTCTTCTCTTGGGAAATTAACATACGGTGGGTAGACAAATTACTGTTGGGCAATTGGTAGAACTTCAAATAATTATGATGATATCCAGGCAATGATCATTATATAGGCATCACGTCCAAGATTAGTAGACCGACTCCTGCCTGCCTATACTACTATTACTCCACACATCGACCACTATCCAGCATGCATCTAGTGTATTAAGTTCATGGAGAAACGGAGTAACACAATAAGAACGATGACTGATACGTCTCCGTCGTATCTACTTTTCCAATCTCTTTTGCCCTTGTTTTGGACTCTAACTTGTATGATTTGAATGAAACTAACCCGGACTGACGCTGTTTTCAGCAGAATTGCCATGGTGTTATTTTTGTGCAGAAATAAAAGTTCTCGGAATGACCTGAAAATCAACGGATGTTATTTCTGGAAAATATAAAAAATATTGGCGAAAGAATCAATAGAAGGGGGCCCACACCCTGGCCACAAGGGTGGGGGCGCGTCCTCCGACCTTGTGGGCCCCCCGGACCTCCACCGACCTCCACTCCAACTCCATATATTCACGTTCGGGGAGAAAAAAATCAGAGAGAAGGATTCATCGCGTTTTATGATATGGAGCCGCCGCCAAGCCCTGTTCTGCCTCGGGAGGGCAGATCTGGAGTCCGTTCGGGGCTCCGGAGAGGGGAATCTGTCGCCATCGTCATCATCAACCATCCTCCATCACCAATTTCATGATGCTCACCGCCGTGCATGAGTAATTCCATCGTAGGCTTGCTGGACCGTGATGGGTTGGATGAGATTTACCTTGTAATCGAATTAGTTTTGTTAGGGTTTGATCCCTAGTATCCACTATGTTCTAAGATTGTTGTTGCTATGACTTTGCTATGCCTAGTGCCTGTCACCAGGGCCCGAGTGCCATGATTTCAGATCTGAACCTATTATGTTTGCATGAATATATTTGTGTTCTTGATCCTATCTTGCAAGTTATAGTCACCTACTACGTGTTATGATCCAGCAACCCCGGAGTGACAATAATCGGGACCACTCCCGGTGATGACCGTAGTTTGAGGAGTTCATGTATTCACTAAGTGCTAATGCTTTGGTCCGGTACTCTATTAAAAGGAGGCCTTAATATCCCTTAGTTTCCAATAGGACCCTGCTGCCACGGGAGGGTAGGACAAAAGATGTCATGCAAGTTCTTTTCCATAAGCACTTATGACTATATTCAGAATGCATGCCTACATTATATTGATGAACTGGAGCTAGTTCTGTGTCACCCTATGTTATAACCGTTGCATGATGAATGCCATCCGACATAATTATCCATCATTGATCCATTGCCTACGAGCTTTTCATATATTGATCTTTGCTTCGTTACTTTTCCGCTGTCACTGTGACAATTGCTATGAAACTATTACTAATACTTTTGCCACCGTTACCGTTATTTCCATACTACTTTGCTACTAAATACTTTGCTGCGGATATTAAGTCTTTCAGGTGTGGTTGAATTGACAATTCAGCTGCTAATACTCAAGAATATTCTTTGGCTCCCCTTGTGTCGAATCAATAAATTTGGGTTGAATACTCTACCTTTGAAAACTGTTGCGATCCCTTATACTTGTGGGTTATCAAGACCTTTTTCTGGCGCCATTGCCGGGGAGCATAGCTCTATTCTCCGAGTCACTTGGGGTTTATATCTATTGATCACTATGAGGAATTTGAAAGACGAAAGAACTAATATTTTTCCCTCAACTACGAGGGGAGGTAAGGAACTGCCATCTAGCTCTGCACTTGATTCTCCTTCTGTTTTGAGTAAACTTGTGACACTTACACCTGCTATTGATTCCAATATGTCGCATGTTATTGATGATGCCACTTCTGCTTTGCATGATACCTATGATGAAACTACTTCTGTGCTTGATAATACTGTGCCACTAGGTGAATTTCTTGATGAACAACTTGCTAGGGTTAGAGAGAATGAAATTACTAAAACTGATGATTATGATTCTCCCCCAAGATATGAATTGCCCGTTGTACCTGAGGGTTATGTTATGGATGAATAAACTGCTAGAGACTTCTTTGCTTGTAATGGTAGAGAGGATCTTAAGAAATTGTTAGCTAAGCTGGAAGAAAAATCCTTGAATGCTAGAATGAAATATGATCCTGCTTTTGCTACTTCACCTATCTTTGTTACTGATAAGGATTATGAATTCTCTGTCGATCCTGAGTTAATTACTTTGGTTGAATCTTATCCTTTTCATGGTTATGAATCTGAAACTGTTGTGGCACATCTTACTAAATTGAATGATATAGCCACCCTATTTGCTCATGACGAAAAAATTCACTATTATTATGTTCTCACATTGTTTCCTTTCTCATTAAAGGGTGATGCTAAGTTATGGTTTAATTCTCTTGCTCCTGGTTGTGTGCGTATTCCCCAAGATATGATTTATTACTTCTCTCAAAAATATTTCCCTGCTCATAAGAAACAAGCTGCCTTAAAGGAAATATTTAACTTTGTGCAAATTGAAGAAGAGAGTCTCCCACAAGCTTAGGGGAGGCTTCTCCGATTAATTAATGCTTTGCCTAATCACCCTCTCAAGAAAAATGAAATACTTGATATCTTTTATAAGGGATAATTGGTTTAATACCCTTAGTTGTGTCCCCCTCGTCAGGATTGCCCCTAGTTTCTGAAAACACGTGTTCTTGCCCAACCCACTTTGGCGTCTTGTGCTTTTGCCCTTTGACCATTTGACCATCACTTTGAAAACTTCATAACTAATTCATACTAAATTATAAAAATGCAAATAAGATACCAAAATGTTTGAAAAAATATCACCTGTATGTCAATGTCACTTGCATTCATGACAAAAGTGTTGGTTAGTGCACATCCGAGTTTTAGCACTTATCATACCACCATAAACAGTAAAACCTAAAAACATTCAAAAAATTGAAGAAAAAGTTGGTGGAAAATAATGGAAAATGTTTTAAGTGCTTGCAAAGTTTCATCCAGGAATGCCATTCATGGAAGTCGTGCAAAAAAACAATCTATTTCCAAGTGTTCATTGTTATTTTTGCCACGACTTCCACGAATGTCATTCCCTGATGAAACTTGGCAAGCACTTAAAACATTTGTCATTCTTTGCCACCAACTTTTTTTTGAATTTTTTGATTTGTTTTAGATTTTACTGTTCATGGTGGTATGATAAGTGCTAAAACTCGGATGGGCACTAACCAACACTTTTGTCATGAATGCAAGTGACATTGACATACAGGTGATGTTTTTCCAAACATTTTGGTATCTTATTTTCCCTTTTCCGATTTATTATGAATTATTTATGAAGTTTTGAAAGTGACGGTCAAACGGTCAAAGGGCAAAAGCACAAGACACAAAAGTAGCGTGGGCAAGACCACGTGTTTTGAGAAACTAGGGGCAATCCTGACAAGGGGGACACAACTAAGGGTATAAAACCGATTATCCCCTTTTATAATGGACTAATAGATGCTTCCAGAGACCACCTGGATAGTTTTGCTAGTTGTGTTTTCAGGGAAAGAACTGTTGGGTAAGCTGAATTGCTGTTGAATAATATATTGAGTAATGATAATGATTGGACACTTCGTGAACCAACTCCTAAGCCAACTCCGAAGAAAATGGTTATTCTATTTCTCAGTCCTGAAGATATGCAAGAGACAAAGAAATCAATGAAAGAAAAAGGTATTAAAGCTGAACATGTTAAGAATCTACCACCTATTGAAGAAATACATGGTCTTGATAACCCGACACAGGTAGTAGAGGTAAACTCTCTCCATAGATTTGATGAAGGTGATATTCCTCATAATAAGTCTGCTAGTCAATGCTTTGATGACTTTGATAATTTTATTGTTAAACAAGAGAATTTCAATGCTTATGCTAGTAGACAATTGAAACGTAATGCTTACATCACTACTGCAGGTTGCTGCTAACGCGACACTACAGAGACCCTTCGACGAAACTGTGTGCGATGCCATAATCGAAAACAGTGGTGTAAAATAACCGTCAAAAAGGTGCAAAATGTTTGCGATGGAGGATGCATCAAACAAGGTTCAAATTTTAGTTGCGTGTGTGATGCAGGGCATACGGTTCAGCTCAATTAACTATTTACGATGAGGAGGAACAAAAGAAACGGGCAGCCAGATGAAGGTGTGTGCGATGTACAACATACGGTTCACTCGGATGAACTATTTGTGATTAGGCAACACAAAAGAAACGATCAGCTCGATCAAGGTGTCTGCGATGTACAGCATACGGTTCACTCGGATGAACTGTTTGTGATTAGGCAAGAGAACAGAAACGGTTCAATATAACAAGATGTGTGTGATACGCGGCAAACAGGTCTGTAATCAAAAATGTGTGCAAAGACCAATAATAACACAGACGATTGCTTCTAATAAGACGTATGTGATATGCTCTGTCTACACAACATCTATTGGCCATTGGGGGACGGACGGTCATCCGGATACGCCGTAAGGATGCGAAGAGGCATTCCTATCAGCAAGGACTAGCTGTTCCACCAGTAGCTCATGTAAGAAAACTACCAAGTTAAGTGTGCTCAGGCTGGAGCAGCCATCAGATGGGTGACTGGATGGGAAGTTGTGTTGATGTTAAATTAACTGATAGGATGCGTCATTTCGGTCAAATGACCGAAATGACCCATTCCCTCAGCTAATTTAACCTCGAGGTAATTGTTTTTTTATTTTTTGACACATGTTAAAAGAAGGTCTGCCGCATTACTTTTTGACAATGTGCGATACGTGGCATACAGTTGATCCATCCAACCTGTTTGTGATGGAATAGGCCGTGTGTGTTGTGGGCAAACGCTTGCTAGTATTTAACCGTTTGGGATTGATGAATTCATCACCGACGGGTTCCCTAGTGTGGTCCGTGTTCATCTGATCATCATCTACTTCTTGTGCTAGCTTGATGTTCCTTCTATGCTAAGTTTCCATTAATTGATGGCGTTTTATGAACACGCCACCATTTCCCGCCATTTCCTCACCTGTTTCCCGCCACCCTGCTATATTGCGCATAGGAGGCGGTGCGGCGCACGGAGGCGACAAGCGCAGCCTGTAGCACATCCACCTTTTCCAAGCATGCCAACCCACCAAAGCGATGCCTCTGCCATCAACCTCGTCGACGAGGAAAACGAGCAGGCGCCACGGCCCGTCAAGGCCGAGGCGCTCCCGGCAACGCGATGGACGATGCCGTGATGTGCGTCATTGCCAGGGTTGAGCAGAACTTTGGCGCATGGCGCTTGAGCGCCACGGATCAAGATAGGCATGTCAGCGCCGACAGGCTACAACTCGCCGCACAACATGATCGATGGCGTGCCACAGGGCAAGCTAGGCGCATCCACGTCGATAGGCTGCGGCTCGCCGCACGGCGAGACCGTTGGAGCACCGCAGAGCGAGAGGCGCGACATGCCACATAGCAAGAGCGGGTCCATCGGCGCTTGCCTGCTGTCGACATGGTGTCGCAGCTGGGTACATGTCCCGTCAATACCCCCATTCCTCGCCAGGAGTGGGCAGAGGCCCTCAGCGTCGTACTTGCACTAGAGGCCGGCCGCGCCGTTCGCATGGGTGCCGCCGTTCGCCTTGTCCGCGGCCCGCAGGATGCCAACGCGCTGGTCCGTAGGCTTGACCGCCTCCTTGGCCCAGGTGTCCACCTGGGCGCAGTAGAGGAACATGGCCGTCGCATCCTCGAGCTGGTGATCTCCGATGAAATAGCCAACTTGGAGCTCGAGATCGCGCTCCAGATGTACCGCGAGCGTGTCGACCGCTTGGACGAACGCCTACACGAGTTCAGGCAGAGCCAAGAGCTACCCTAGGCAAGGGCTGCTGGTCATGGTCTCATGGACGCGTTCTATTTTGAAAAGTTGTTTCGACATGGATAGCTATGTATTCACAACAATCATAGTATTGCTCTGTTTATTGCTCTGTTTCAATGTGTGTACTTTGTTTTCCATTCTTATATGTTCTGTTTCAATGTGTGTATATACGCTTTCCATTCTGTACATACATAATCAGAATATATATATATATATATAATATCATCACATATACGTGATGATACTTAACTACTAGGTACAATGCATAAAATTGAAAACGAACAATACTAAAACTAATAATCCCTCCTGGGGCCAGTATTCCGACAGCCCCTCGCCAGTAGCTCCCTGGTGCGCGGCATCTTCCCGGTGTGGAGGCAGTACTCCGACTCCTCCGCCTCGCAGCGCTTGACGTACCGATTTGCCTCTTGCTGGTGGATGCGCGCGGCCGATCTTGCCATTTTGTTGGGCGCCCACCGGAGCTCCTCGTCGGTGGCACGCTGGAGGTTATCGGCCCACCTCCACGCAGCGACGAGGCGCCCAGTGCCTATGACCTTCCTCGCGAAGTACCCGTCTTCGTACACCTCCTCGGCACGACAACGCGCCCGCCCCAAAGCTCCGCCGCCTCCTTTTTCCAGGCAGCATCATGGGCTTCACAGGCCGCTTGGTACCTGGCTTCCTCCTCCGCCATCTCCTTCTTGAACGCCACTTGCCTGGCTTTCTCAGCCGGCGGCAGTGACTTCCACAGACAAAGATTGTACTGGCCCCAAAACCAATCCAAAGTTGGGGGGTCCGGCGCAACCTCGTCAGGCGGCGCGTAGGGGTCCTCGTCGCTGCTAATCGAGTGAGCGTCCTCGGGGGCGGCGACTCCTCGTCGGCGCGTGGGCAGACCGGAGGCGCCATGGCAGAGATTTGAGAGAGAGAGAGAGAGAGAGGACGAGCGAGGGGAGGATGTAGATGAGAATGCAGGCGGGACGACGTGAGCAAGGTAGTATTTATTGGCGGCCAGAATCTAGATCGGCGGGGACAGTACACACGCCGATCGCCAGAATTTACGAGTAATGTAGTTTGAATTACACACGATTCCCACAGCAAAATCCATGTGTGAACATAATAGCTGACGGTTTCCAATATAGAACCGTGTATGATTAATGATCCCCGCCAATCACCTACCAAACCTCGAGCCGCGAGATAGAGTGCCAATCGTGTGGGGGCCAGTTGTCTTGCCAGATCTTTACATTTTCTTTTTTGAACACCAGATATTTACATGGTCTGATGATTTTTTTAACTCGCACACAAGTACACAAAAATATGATTTTTCAAACCGTTTTGGTTAGGCGTTGCATGTAGATGTAGTTCAAATTTGAATTACGGTCATTAAATGGTTAGAAAATAAATTAAATGTCTTTAAAAGGTCAAATGACCCCTGAAATTTTCCAAATTTTCACATGACAGTTGTATTAGTGCATGTTAAACGTAGGAAAAAATTTGAAGGCCTTAAGAGGAAGCTATCTCCCGTCTGTCATCAAACATGCATTGTTCCCTCTCGGAACCACGAACCTTCTAGTGAGTTGCTCCGGTTTGTGAGGGGTGTTGTCGGAGTCCTGGACTAAGGGGTCCTCGGGCATCCGGCCTATTATCCATTGGGCCGGACTGATGGGCTGTGAAGATATGAAGGCCGAAGACTGTACCCGTGTCCGGATTGGACTCTACTTGGCGTAGAAGGCAAGCTTGGCAACCGACTATGTAGATTCCCTCTGATGTAAGCGACTCCATGTAACCCTAGATCTCTCCAGTGTCTATGTAAACCGGAGAGCGTAGTCCGGATAGACAGATACTGTTGGTGTACAAAAAGAGGGGTGCATTTTTGTACCCCTGTACCTGTGCACGGGCAGTCGGAGCCGCGCCTACGGTCACGCCAAGCAGAACAGGGGAGGTGAGCCAAGGTAAGACCAAAGCCTAAGATAATAAGAGCAACGCCAAGGCCAAGACCACAAAGAGCAGAGGGACGCAGCAGGATCCCCCGGCAAGAGCCTAGCCGGGGCAGCCTCACCAGCCCCGACAAGATCCTTGCCGGGACAGCTCGCCCCGCACCAACAGAGCGGGCCACCCTTGAGCCCACGGTCTCCAACATCACGTTGGGCCAGGGCTCGGGAGGCACCTCCGTGGTGGCATGTAGATCTTTGTGAAGACATATTCAAGATCAGATGAGGATTAGAAGATGACGATCCTCAGCAAGATCCTTGCCGAGGAAGGCCACCAGACCCCCGGCAAGGCCCTTGCCGGGGACGACAGCGCGCCACGGCAAGACCCTTGCCGGGCCACACGGCAAGACCCTTGCCGGGCCACCCGGCAAGGCCCTCACCAAGGACGCCAGCAGGGCCACCGCCAGGCCCACGCCAACCAAGCTTCCACCGCCGTTCACATGCGGCTGCCAGCCCAACCAGCTGGGTGGGCACCTGCGTGGCAACATGCAGCTCCCAGGCCAACTCATCGAGCGCCTGCGTGGCGGCATGCAGATCTTCGTGAAGGCTCCGTCACTGCGCCACCTCAGCTGCCTACCTGCCTACATGGCACCACGCACCTCACTGGCTAGGGCGCGTGTCAAAGCGAGGAGGAGCGGCGACGGACGGGACGGGCCTCGCCCCCGTCCCCAATAAAGCAAGGGGACACCTAAGCTACGCATTAAATGCGTCTTGTCCTGTAATACGAGCGATAAGCTCAGGGCACTGTACGCCTTTCCACCTCCTGTGTGCCACTGTGGCAGCCCCTTTCGACTATAAAAGGAGGCCCATGGCATACTGGAGAAGGATTCGGCTCTTTTGAACCATGCACTGACCACAGCTAGTTCGAGAGCTCAAGAACTCTCTGAAATACACCCACCAAAGCAGGACTAGGGTTTTATGCATCCTCGCGGCCCGAACCTGGGTAAACGATCCTTGTGCTGTCTACTAGCCCTGCTCTTCTCGCAACCCCGTGCCCCGGCAACCGTAGTAGGGATTCTTGTGATCCCATAGGTGTCGTTCCACACCGACATCTTTGGCGCGCCAGGTAGGGGGCGCAATTGTGAGAATCTGGTCTAGTAGTTAGCCTAGCAGTTCTTCGTCGCCATGGCTCCTAAGAAGAAGACGGCCACGGCGGTCGGCTCGTTGGGAGGCAAACGACCCGTGCCGGTGCGGGAGGGCAGTGGACCGGTCGCTGACAGGACCCGGGCCGCGGTCCACGAGCACCAGCATCGCCCTGGTAGTCAGAGCCTGGCGAGCGGCGTCGTTTGCGCACCAGACGACCGGCTACACGTCGCCGGATCCAAAGACGGAGCTGGGCCACCCGCAGGCGGCGCGGGGCCCTCCAGGGGTGTCGTTGTGCCACCTCCAGGCGGCGCAGCGACCTCCAGGACGCCTACACCGGCGACCACTGCGCGCTCTTCCCATGGTGTGCGCTTCGAGCAGCGTCACCGCGTTGGTGACCCTGGGCACCGCCATGGGAAGAGCACCGTGCCTCGTCCGCAGGATGAAGGGGTTCAGCACGCTCGCTGAAGCGTTGGCAAAAATGGCACGCAGCCGTTGGGTCGTAACGGAGCTCCTTCTAACGTAGTTAGAAGTCGAAGCGCGCCGCGATCCACGCAGCTGTCGCCGCAGCCCACGCCGGCAGAAGCTTTGGCGCGCGCGCAACTGCTCCTCGACTTCCCTCCTGCTACGGAGAAGCTTGACGAGTGGAGGGCCACCATCCGGAGCCTCGTCGCCGTCGCCAACAAAGACGACCCGCGACCGACGGGACCCTCGGGTCGGCGCTCCATCGAGCCACCGCATGCTGGCGCTGGGAGGACCGGGGGAGTTGCGGCCACGGTGCACTCTCCTCCTCCTCGCTAGCCGCCGCGGGCGTCGGCCCATCGTGACGACTCTTGTGATAACATCTCCATAGCGTCGTCGGACCCGTGGACCCTCCGCGACCAGTGCCAGGTCCTTCGGGAACGAGCTCACGAAGACGCTCGAACCACTGTCGAACGTCGGCGCGAAACGCGCCGCCAGTCGGACAAGCGGGCGGGACCCACTATGGACCACCCAGCACCGGGGGGCTCTGGCGGCCTACCTTACGAGGTGGGCTGCCCGGCCTTTACCCGTGAGCTGCGGCAGTTCCAGTGGCCGTCCCACCGCACGTGCAAGCCCGACGTCGGCGAGAAGTACACTGGCAAGACCCATCCGTCCGAGTTCCTCAGCATCTACACCATCGCGATGCAGGCTGCTGGGGCTTGCGACGACAAGGTGCTTGCCAACTATTTCCCGCTGGCGCTCAAGCCCAATGTGATGTCTTGGTTGATGCACTTGCCGGTGGATTCCATTTCTTCTTGGTCGGATCTGTGCCATGAGTTCGTTGGCGTCTTCACAGGAGGCCACCAAGCTCATGGCCAGGCCAGTGATCTGCATATCATTCCCCAAAAGGAAGGGGAGACCCTGCACAAGTACATCCAGAGATTCAGCCGGGTGCAGTACAACAACCCCGACGTTCATCCCGCCGCTGTGATTAGCGCATTCCACCAGAACGTGCGCAATCGCAAGATGCGCGAGGAGCTGGCGATGACCAAGGTTAAGGATGTGGCTGAGCTCTACGTTCTGGCCGATAGATGCGCCCAGGCTGAAGAGGGAAGGAAGTACCCCGGCGAAGACGCCGGCACGGAAACCGGCTCTACCAATGAGGACGCCGCTACCCTGACGAAGAAGGGCCAGCGTCGCAATAGGAAATGCAAGGGCAAGGCCATGCTTGCCGTTGAGGGATCTGACGACACCGGTGCCTGCAAGAAGGTCAAGGCAGGCGCTCCCGACAAGGAGATTGCCGGGTGGGCCGCCTGCCGGGCCTTGGCGGCTACCGACAAGCTAGGGAGCTCCGGCAAGCAATACTGCAAGATCCACCGCGCCAAGGGCCATGACCTCCAGAACTGCCGACAAGTCGAGCTGCTTGCTGAGAAGCAAAAGGCTGAGTACGAGAGGCGGGACAAGGAGAAGGACCAGGATGGTGCTGAGGGATCCGGCAAGAAGCGTGGCGGCCAAGGAGGCCGTCCCAGCAAGGACAACCAGCAAGAGAGGCCCGCCCGGGGCCGCGACAAGAAACAAGAAGACGATGATCACGACGAGGACGACGAGTCTGGTGAGCAAGGGTTCCAGAAGGCTACGAAGGCCATGTACGTCGATGGCGGCGCCTCGCTGCATACCTCTCACTGCCAGCTCAAGCAGTGGGCGCGTGAGATTACAGCAGCAGAGCCGTCGTTTGACGCTCAGAAGCCGTTGAAGTGGTCCTGCACGCCCCTCATCTTTGATGCCGAGGACCACCCTGACCGCACTGCCACGGTCGGGTGTTTGCCATTGTTGGTCTCACCAACGATACGCAACCTCAGGGTGAACAAGATGTTGGTTGACGGCGGGGCTGGCCTGAACCTGATCTCGCATGTCGTGATCAAAAGGTTGCAAATCCCTGATGGAGACCTCGAGGAAACGGGCATGTTTCAAGGGGTCAATCCGGGGAGGAGCCAGCCGAAGGGAAAGGTCACACTGCCCGTGACATTTGGAGGAGAGTTGAACTGCAGGACGGAGAGGATCGTCTTCGACGTGGCCGAGATCCCCTTGCCCTACAACGGGATCCCCGGCCGCCCGGCACTAGCCAAGTTCATGGCGGCGTCACACTACGACTACAACATGCTAAAGATGCCCGGGCCGTTGACCATCATCTCCGTCCCCTCCGACAAGAAGGACGCGCTAATTTGCGCCGACCAACTCTACCGGGAGGCAGTTGCAGCAGCTGCCGCCAAGGCACCTGCTCCTGCCGCTGAAGCCCCGGGAGGGAGGAAGAAGCCCGGCAAGACCTCTCGCACCCACTCCGACAAGTGTTGTGCCGCCGTCGAGGACGTGCCAGAGAGCTCTATCGACAAGAGCAAGAAATCCAGAGCCGAGCCACCGCAAACCAAGAAGGTGTCCACCAGGGAGGATGGCACGGGAGGGGCCTTCACCATAGGCTCCACCCTCAGCAGCAAATAGGAAGGCGCGCTCGTCACCTTCCCGCGGGCGAATGTCGACGTGTTTCCATGGCAAGCATCCGACATCCCAGGTGTTCCCAGGGAGGTGATTGAGCACCACCTAGCTGTCTGCCCCCATGCGCGGCCCATCCAGCAGAAGGTCAGAAAGCAGGCTCTGGAGAGGCAGGAGTTCATCACGGAGGAGATCAGGAAGTTGGAAGCGGCAGGTTTGGTGAGGGGAGTGCTCCACCCGACGTGGTTGGCCAATCCGGTAGTGGTGCGCAAGGCGAATGGGAAGTGGAGGCTGTGTATTGATTACACAGATATCAATAAGGCTTGTCCTAAGGACCCCTTCCCGTTGCCGCGCATCGACCAGATTGTTGACTCCACGGCCGGGTGTGATATGTTGTCATTCCTCGACGCCTACTCGGGCTACCACCAGATCTTCATGACAAGAGAGGATGAAGAAAAGACAGCGTTCATCAGCCCATGTGGTACGTATTGCTTTTTATGGATGCCTTTCGGGTAGAAGAGCGCTGGCTCAACATTTGCAAGAGTAGTCCAAATTGGTTTTGAACCTTAGCTCCATAGAAATATGGAGGCCTACATGGATGACATAGTGGTCAAAACCAAGGACGGGCCAACTCTTGTGCAAGATCTGCAAGAGACATTTGCCATCCTTCGCAAGATCAACCTCAAGCTGAACCCTGAGAAGTGTGTCTTCGGCGTTCCATCCGGCAAGCTTCTCGGGTTCTTTGTGTCGCAGCACGGAATCGAGGCAAACCCAGACAAAATCAAGGCTATTGAGCAGATTGAGGCGCCCAAGCGGATCAAGGATGTGCGTCGGCTCACCGGCTGCGTTGCCGCCATGAGCCGATTCATCTCCAAGTCCGCCGAGCGCGCCCTTCCTTTCTTCAAAATCTTGAAGAAGGCAGGCCCAATGGAATGGACCCCAGAAGCCGAGGCAACATTGCAGGATCTGAAGAAATACCTTTCCTCCACGCCAATACTGGTTGCGCCTAAACCACAAGAGCCGTTGCTGCTATATCTGGCGGCGACGAATCAAGTGGTCAGCGCCGCGCTAGTGGCACAGAGGGAGGTCAACAAGGAGGCAGTGACGGCGGTAGAACCAGCTGACGGCAAGCCCAAGATTCCCCCGGCAGGGCCTGGTGCCGGCAAGGTGAGGCCCCCGGCAGAGTCTGATGCCACCGAGGCAGTGCCCGCGCAGTCAAGTGAGGTGGTGCAGAAGAAGAAGATGATGCAGCACCCGGTTGACTTTGTCAGCTCCCTCTTGCAGGGAGCTAGATCGAGGTACTCCGGTGTGCAGAAATTGCTCTTCGGCCTCCTTATGGCCTCGAGGAAGCTGCGTCATTACTTCCAAGCCCACGAGATCACTGTCGTCACCCGCCTCCCTTTGCAATGGATACTGCATAACCCGGATGCAACCGACAGGATTGTGGAGTGGGCCTTGGAGTTGTCAAGTTTCGGTTTGAAGTTTGAAAGTACCTCGACAATTCAGAGCAGAGTCTTGGCGGAGTTCATTGCAGAATGGACCTCAACGCCTGACGAAGAAATCCAGGAGACCACTCTCCCCGGCAAGGAGGAAGAGCGCGACTGGATCATGTACTTTGATGGGGCTTTCTCGCTGCAAGGCGCCGGTGCCGGTGTGCTACTCGTCGCGCCTACCGGGGAGCACCTCAAGTACGTGATCCAGATGCACTTTCCCCGAGAGATGTCCACCAACAACACTGCTGAGTACGAGGGATTGCTTGCTGGTCTCAGGATCGCGGCAGACCTCGGGGTTAAGAAGCTCATCGTCAGGGGTGACTCGCAGCTTGTTGTCAGGCAGGTCAACAAGGATTACCAAAGCCCATTGATGGAAGCCTACGTAGATGAAGTGAGGAAGCTGGAGGAGCGCTTTGACGGTATCCATGCGGAGCACGTCCCCCGAATGGAGAACGACACCGCAGATTACCTGTCAAAGCGTGCCGCATTCAAGCTACCTGTGGAACCGGGTACCTTTTTGCTCCGGCTAACTCAACCATCCGTCAAACCATCAACGGGGCAGAACAAGTGAAGGAAGTCGGGTCTCGGAAAGTACTTTCTTACTGAGCCTTCTGGGCTGCCGGCAAGGGTGCCACCGCGGACGCTGAGCTTGCCCAAGAGCAGCTACCTCCAGCAGGGCGTCAAGCTCTAGCCGTAGAGACAACCGCTCCCATGCCGGAAGAAATGCCTTTGGTCCTTGCTGTCGAGCCCCAGGCTCCGGCGTGGGCACAGCATACCGTCCGATTCCTCCAAACAGGGGAGCTTCCCGAGGAGCAGGAAGAAGCGGAGAAAGTAGCCCGTCGGTCCGCCCTGTACCAGTTCATCGATGACGTCCTGTACAGGAGAAGGCCGAACGGCGTGAAATTGAAGTGCATCCCCCGGGAGGAAGGACTGGAGCTGTTGGCGGAGATACATGGAGGCATATGTGGCTCCCACATAGGGTCAAGGGCCCTTGCCGGAAAGGCGTTCCGGCAAGGTTTCTTCTGGCCCACCGCCCTCCAGGATGCGACGGCACTAGTAACCAAGTGTGAAGCGTGTCAGTTCCATTCAAAGAAACTTCATCAACCAGCCCAAGCCCTTCAAACAATCCCTCTCTCCTGGCCATTCTCGGTCTGGGGGCTCGACATACTGGGCCATTTCCCCCGCTGTCGGGGGCTTTGAGTACTTGAACATTGCAATCGACAAGTTCACAAAGTGGCCGGAGGTGGAAGCAGTGAGAAAGGTGACTGCTCAGTCAGCTGTCAAGTTTTTCAAAGGACTGGTCTGCCGTTTTGGTGTGCCAAATAGTGTCATCACCGACAACGACACGTAGTTCATGAGCCACACCTTCATGCAACACATTCAAGACCTCGGCAGCAAGGTCTGTCTTGCTTCCGTGGCACACCCACGGAGCAACGGCCAAGCGGAGAGGGCGAATGCTGAAGTGTTGCGAGGCCTAAGGACAAAGACTTTTGACAAGCTACGCAAGAGCAGAAGGCGCTGGATTGATGAATTGCCGGCGGTTCTTTGGTCGATCAGGACGACGCCAAATCGAGCCACCAGCCAGACACCTTTTGCCCTGGTCTACGGGGCAGAAGCAGTTCTCCCCACGGAACTCATATACGGGTCACCTCGAGTGCTCGCATATGATGAGCTTGAGCAAGAGCAGTTGCGCCAAGATGACGCGACGCTCCTTGAGGAAGATCGTCTTCGGGCGGCTATGAGAGCAGCGCGCTACCAGCAAGCCTTGCGCCGCTACCATAGCCGCAAGGTTCATGCCCGAAGCTTTGAGGAAGGCGACCTTGTTCTTTGGCACGTTCAGTCAGCCAAGAATACCAACAAGTTGACGCCGAAATGGGAAGGCCCTTATCGGGTAATACGAGTCACCAGGCCCGGCGCAGTCCTCCTGGAGACCGAAGATGCCGTCCCAGTGAGCAACTCCTGGAACATCGAGCATCTTCGCAAGTTTTACCCATAAGGCGCGGCTTGCCGGGCCTCCCGGCAAGCCACCTTTTGTACAAGCTTTGCCAGCAAGGCATGTAACCCTTCGTACAAAGCCAGGTGCAGACCCTGAGCATAAATAAATGAAGCGCTGGCGCCCTAAGTCATAGCATGCATGCTAGGTCGAGTCTCTTCCTTGGTTAGGGTTGATAGTGCTCAGCAGCGACTAACCCCTAGCTTAGAGGTCGAGTGCGCGTCTATCTGTTTCTCTTCTGTCCTCTTTTGGTTTGCAGGGTACATGAGCACTTCTGCCGAGCTACTTGGAAGAAAGAAAACGGACCGGCGTCTCGACCCCGACAAACCAGAGTTGCTGGGGGCTGCGAGCACAAGGATCCAACCGCGGCAAGATGAGATTGCCGGGGGGCTGCAGATCCAGATAAGTCTTTTATCCTCTATCATGCATTTCGGAACAGGACTGGGGCATGTGAAACCTCGTTTTATCTCTAGGCTGCCGTGCTCCCCTTTTTCCTATACCTAAGGATTATTTCCCGGGTCCGGATTTAGTTGTAGCCGCGGCGGCGAGGAGGTAGAACGAGGAGCCTAAAGCCCACTTCATCCCTGCCTCCGCCAAGAGCGCAAGAACGGTCGAGTGGAGTGGGGGGACGGCAAGGCCTGTTGCCGGGCGAAAAACGTTTATCTTAAACAATAACAAGGATTCGCTCCTTGTCGCGGGATTTACCCACGAACAAAAAACCCGGCAAGCATCCCTTTTGCATTAAAAACATCCCATAGAGGTACAGTTCGTACGGAATGAAAAACATGAGCAAGGGGATTACAAGTTCTAATTTAACGAAGGCCCGCAGGCTTACAAACTAAAAAAGAGATAAGATGCCCATAATCCCTTTCTTGTCCCTCTCCTCAGGAGGCAGGTCAAGGAGGCGAGAGGGCAAAAGGGGCGCCTAGGCGAGCTACGAGCAGCAGAAAGCACCAAGAGAACACCTCGGTGGCCGCCCACGGGTGGGCCGGTGATGACGGTGCCGGGAAAGGAGCTGGAAGACGAGGCGGCAGGACCGACAATACGCGATGAAGGCGTCGGTGCCCGCGTACTCCGAGTTGACGGCCTTGCCGCCCGCCCTCTTCCTCTTCCACAGCCTCCCGACGCCAGCCGCCCAAGGAGACGGCCCCGAGAAGTTCAAGGAGCTGGCCCCACCCCGGCAAACCTCTGCCGGAGGAGCGGCCAGGTGCAGATACTGCTGCTGCCGCACCCGCCCATGCGCGAGGCGTCCGATGCCTAGTCGGACTCGTCCCCGTCATCTGCCCCGCTGTCCTCCTCATCACTTTCACTTGAGGAAGAGCTTCCATCGTCGGAATCTCCGTCGGAGGAGCTCTCCACGCAGCACTTCAGGTGAGTTCCAAACTCTCCGAAGGACTTCAAGGAGAGCAGGCCGTCCTCCATTAATTTGAAGTAGAGGACGAGCCCCGCCGTCAGGCTGTGGATGCGAGCGAACGTCTTCCATCCACGGTGGAGGTACATAACCCGAGGAGCCGGGAAGTCGACGTCGACCTGCGTGCCCCCGTTCCCACATCCCCTCATGTGCAACCTGAGGGTCTGGGGCGGGTCACGCTCCATCACCCGAGCAAATGGGGCGGGGAGACGAAGACGACGACGTGGAGGCCGGCGCAGCCTGATGAAGAATTTGCAGGGCTGGTCTTCAACGTGGCCCCCCATCGGGAAAGTCATCATTGGCGGGGGCTAGGCCGGCGCACCGCCCCGTCGTCCTCTTCCCCGAGCACCTCGGCCTCTGCTGCGGCCTCGCCCACGGCCTCGCCCCCTCCCCCTTCCCCTCACGGCTGGCTCCACCACCGTGGGCTCAGGAGGAGGAGGGACGCGTTGTCGAGCGGCGACCCTCGCCGCCACCGTCAAGGGACCGAGATTCCCCTTCTCCTTGGCGGGTGAGAAGAAGAAGCAGAAGCAGGAGGAGATAGAAGATAGAAGAATGCGGGATGCCATCCCCCCTTCACTCTCTTTATAAAGGAGCGGGGTCGGGGCTCGGCTGCCCCACTCGACCAATCCAGACACCAGAGGCGCAGGGAATCGAGACCGACCGACCCGCTGCCCCAACCAGCGACGGCCCGGTTTCCCGCCTCCACCGCCTGCCACCCCAGACGCATGAAGGACGCGTGGTGAACGTGCAGAACCGAAGGGACGGGTGAAGCGACCTCTCCCCACCCCGTGATCGGGGGGTGTGGACGCCTTGAAGACCGCGGCCCGGCCCCATTCAGTAAATGAGCCGCGCCTCCACGCCTCCCTCTTCTTACGGGGAAGGCGCGAGCCGCCTCTTTACTGCGATGTGACGCATGCGTGCGGAAACCGCCCCACGCATGCCGCCCACGTCACGAGCACCCCTTCATGACATGCCGCGCCGTGCGCGGGTCGTGGGAAGTGAAGCGCGCGAAGAGTTTTACCACGGTAAAAAAACCGCCCCGCCTGCCCGCGCATCGTTTTGGGCCTGGCCCAACAACGTGTCACGCTTATGTGTGGCCCAGGCCCGGGGGCTCCTGTCGGTGTACAAAAAGAGGGGTGCGTTTTTGTACCCCTATACCTGTGCACGGGCAGTCAGAGCCGCGCCTACGATCATGCCAAGCAGAACAGGGGAGGTGAGTCAAGGTAAGACCAAAGCCCAAGATAATAAGAGCAACGCCAAGGCCAAGACCACAAAGAGCAGAGGGACGCAGCAGGATCCCCCGGCAAGACCCTTGCCGGGGTAGCCTTTCCAGCCCCGGCAAGATCCTTGCCGGGACAGCTCGCCCCTCACCAACAGAGCGGGCCACCCTTGAGCCCACGGTCTCTAACATCACGTTGGGCCAGGGCTCGGGAGGCACCTTCGTGGTGGCATGCAGATCTTTGTGAAGACATATTCAAGATCAGATGAGGATTAGAAGAGGATGATCCTCGGCAAGATCCTTGCCGAGGAAGGACACCAGACCCCCGGCAAGGCCCTTGCCGGGGACGACAGCGTGCCACGGCAAGACCCTTGTCAGGCCACACGGCAAGACCCTTGCCGGGCCACCCGGCAAGGCCCTCACCAAGGATGCCAGCAGGGCCACCGCCAGGCCCACACCAACCAAGCTTCCACCACCGTTCACATGCGGCTGCCAGTCCAACCAGCTGGGCGGGCACCTGCATGGCAACATGCAGCTCCCAGGCCAACTCATCGAGCGCCTCCGTGGCGGCATGCAGATCTTCGTGAAGGCTCCGCCACTGCGCCACATCAGCTGCCTGCTTGCCTACATGGCACCACGCACCTCACTGGCCAGGGCGCGTGTCAAAGCGAGGAGGAGCGGCGACGGACGGGACAGGCCTCGCCCCCGTCCCCAATAAAGCAAGGGGACACATAAGCTACACATTAAATGCGTCTTGTCCTGTAATACGAGCGATAAGCTCAGGGCACTGTACGCCTTCCCACCTCCTGTGTGCCACTGTGGCAGCCCCTTCCGACTATAAAAGGAGGCCCATGGCATACTGGAGAAGGATTCGGCTCTTTCGAACCATGCACTGACCACAGCTAGTTCGAGAGCTCAAGAACTCTCTGAAATACACCCACCAAAGCAGGACTAGGGTTTTACGCATCCTCGCGGCCCGAACCTGGGTAAACGATCCTTGTGCTGTCTACTAGCCCTGCTCTTCTCGCAATCCCGCGCCCCGGCAACCGTAGTAGGGATTCTTGTGACCCCATAGGTGTCGTTCCACACCGACAGATACACATTACCATAGTCATACAGGCTAGGCTTCTAGGGTTTAGCCATTACGATCTCGTGGTAGATCAACCCTTGTAACACTCATATTCATCAAGATCAATCAAGCAAGAAGTAGGGTATTACCTCCATAGAGAGGGCCCGAACCTGGGTAAACATCGTGTCCCCCGTCTCCTGTTACCATCGATCCTAGACGCACAGTTCGGGACCCCTACCCGAGATCCGCCGATTTTGACACCGACATTGGTGCTTTCATTGAGAGTTCCACTGTGCCGTCAGCAAAGGGTCCGATGGCCCCTTCGATCGTCTATACTGACGAGGTCCAAGGAGAAACCTTCCTCCCCGGACAGATCTTCGTATTCGGCGGCTTCGTACTGCGGGCCAACTCACTTGGCCATCTGGAGCAGATCGACAGCTACGCCCCTGGCCGTCAGGTCAGATTTGGGAGCTTGAACTACTTTGCGGACATCCGGGGAGACTTGATCTTCGACGGATTTGAGACCGCGGCGACTGTTCCCCTTTGCCCCGATGAGCATGGCTTAAACCTGCCAGCAGGCCACATCCAGGAGATAACTCTTGTAACAACTCTGGCCTTAGATCTGGAGCGGATCGAGTCATCCGAAGATGGGAAGCTCAACCCCATCACGGAGGCCACCGATTCCGCGGCATTGGAGCCGCACACAGATTCTACTTCATATGATATCCGCATCAACGGAACCCCGGACTCGTCCCCGGCGACAAGTTCCGAACCCGGCGAGTCCGCGGATATCGAACTCAATCGGTTATCGATCTTCAAGTTCAGCGCCGCAGACGTCTTCCAACACTCTCCCATGGGCGACGTACTAAAAAACCTATCCCTGGCAGCTGACTCGCCGCCGAACTATGTTTGGTTCGAACTTGCGGCGGAAGATGGAGAATTTTGCTTCCCACCCGCCACCCACTTCATAGCCACTGTCGAAGACCCAACCAACACGCTTGACCCCGGCTCCGAAGACATCGACGGTATGGACGACGATGAGGGGCAAGGCCAGAACTCACTCCCCGCTAGACACGGGATGGCCACTTCATGGTACGATGTGTGTATGGTAGACACACCCAACGATGCTCTCGATGATGACAAGGAGGACCCAGTTGAGGATAAACCTCCTGGTACACAGTCCGAACACCGGCGCGCCCTGCGCCGCTCTAAGTCACGTCGCTCAAGAGAAAACAATACTAGCACCAGAGAGGATAACACTCCAGACAATGAAGACCCTGTTGAGGTAGGATCCGAACAGGAGGAACAGGAAGGCGGGCAAGACAGCCCTGATGAACAGGCCACATATGGAGACTCAGAGGATAGCAATTATCTCCCACTCTCCAAGGAAGAGGAGATCCTCGGCAACGAGGATTTTATCGTGCCTAAGGAACCTCTCGAGCAGGAGCGCTTTAAACACCGGCTCATAGCCACTTCAAGGAGCCTACGGATGAAGCAGCTGCAGCTTCAAGCGAGCCAAGATTTGCTCAATGATAGATGGACTGAGGTCTTGGCCGCCGAAGAATACGGCCTTAGCGGCCCAGACAAAAGCCACCCCAAGAGTAGGTGGCTCCCTCAATACGATGGCAGGGCGTTGGAGCCCACACCACCATCGAATAATGCGGTAGGCTGACCACAGTTCGGTCCGGATAAAGTAGCAGCCCAAGAAGAGCACCATACCAACCCATCCGTCCGTCAAAACAAGAACAAAACAGCTCGGGGGAATACTCGCGACATCCAACAAGACCTGGAGGGTAGAACAGGACACACAAAATCGATATGCAAATCGCGGGGACATGCCCCGACCGGTGATGATGGTTACCTATTCGGACACAACAGAGCCGACCACGCCCGGTCCGAACACCGTAAACGAAGTCCGCCGGAGGTGCTTCATAGTGTGGCCCAACATAGAAGAGCCGCACACCCTCTCTGCTTCACTAACGAGATAATGGAGCATGAATTTCCAGACGGGTTTAAACCCATTAACATCGAATCATACGATGGAACAACAGATCCCGCGGTATGGATTGAGGATTACCTCCTCCATATTCACATGGCTCGCGGAGACGACCTTCATGCCATTAAATACCTACCTCTCAAGCCAAAAGGGCCAGCTCGGTACTGGCTAAACAGTTTGCCAGAAAATTCTATTGGCAGCTGGGAAGATTTGTAAGACGCCTTTCGAGACAACTTCCAAGGAACATATGTCCGGCCACTAGACGCCGATGACTTGAGTCATATTGTCCAGGAGCCCGGCGAGTCAGCCAGGGAGCTTTGGACTAGGTTCTTAGTCAAAAAGAACCAAATTGTCGACTGCCCCGACGCAGAAGCCCTCGCGGCCTTCAAACATAGCGTCCGGGATGAATGGCTAGCGCGTCACATCGGCCAGGAAGGACCCAAATCCATGACAGCCCTTACCACTCTAATGACTCGCTTTTGTGCGGGAGAAGACAACTGGCTCGCTCGTAAAAGCAACAACGCCAGCGACCCGGGCACTTCCAATATCCGAGACGGCAACGGTAAGCCACGATGAACCGAACACAACAATTGCAATAATACTGAAAGTTCACGCGACACAGCGGTCAACGCTGGATTTCACAATCCGAAACCCGGTCAACGGAAGAAGCCACTAAAGGCAAACCAGGATGGACCATCCACCCTTGACAGGATATTGGACCGACCTTGTCAGATTCACGGTCACCCTGATAAGCCAGCTAATCATACCAACAGAAACTGTTGGGTCCTCAAGCAGGCAGGCAAGCTTAACGCCGATCGCAAGGGGAGGAGGCCACCAGGCGATAAAGACGAGGGAGCGGCTCGCCAGCCGAACACCAGGGGCCAGAAACAGTTTCCCTCTGAAGTTCGACCACTCCCGGAACGGAAATAGCAGTTCGGTTTCCGCCACCACCTACTATACTGGCAGGATTTACACCACGCGTACATCAGTACGCACTCAAGATACCATGGGCATCGGCGGAAGCACAATACGGACAACCCTGCAAGCATTCCCGTAACATTTTTTATCTGTTTTCCTTATTTTTTCCGTATCATTTCTTAAGAACAGGTGACCAACAGGACAGCATCTACAACGGACTCTATCGGAGTCCGGATCTGTACACTCACCTATGGGGCTACTTCCGTTAAGGATTCCCCTCCCCAAGGACGAGCGGCACAGACGTGCGACAGGAGGTCCAAAATAACTTTTTGTAGACCGCACTCTCTATTCCGAGCCTGTACTATGCCCTTTTTCCTCTGTTCCCGACCCCGAGCATGTCAAATAGCCGGGTTTGTGGTTTCCTTTTTTTATATATACATAAATTTATCATTGGCATATTGCTCCACTCCCAGTAAACCTCATCCGAACTAATCTTTCATACTCTTTCAACAATGAGTACGGCCTCAACGGCTGCTTTACAGATGCACCTCGGCATACCCTGCCAGGGGCTCGGTATGGGAACGAATGAGTTGCCAGCAAAAGTCCGAACAACTCTATAGTGTACTTCGGCGTCGCAAGTTTGGCCTTATATGCATCAGCTCCGAATCATTGTCTTGGGTCAATAGTTGGGTTGCCGGCTCCTGTGCCTGCTACCCTACGTTCCGCTCTATCGGCTAGGGTAGTAAAGGGAGAACTACTGCGATTGTGCCCTGGTCTAAACCGGATGAGCACCTCAATAGAGAAAGCCGAAAACTGACTGTCATGATGCGGCAAGAGCTGGTCAACCACTTGACGACTTCTTGGAATCCTTAGCGATTCTCCGTGTCACAGGAGGGATCTTTTTCAGATCAAATATGTAAGGCACCATACGCCACATACATACTAGGGGCTATGTCATAGTCCCACCATAAAACTCCTATGGCTAAGTGAAAGTGTTAACACCTTATAGTCCGATTGCCTAGTTCGCTGCATTATCACCTCCTTCACGGACCAAGACGTTGGATAAAGAGTGATTAAATGCTTTTCCGAACACCCCCGTACTTCCTACGAGGGGGTTGAAGCCGACGACTGGAAAACTTTCAGATTATATTAAAACGGCCACACAGGAGGAATTCAAGCTTTTGAGCAAAATTTAAAAATAGATCAATTATAAAATTTTCTTTTCCAATTCTAATACACCTCACTCGAACATTATGTTCTTCGAGCATTGACCCTCTATCAGGCGGGCGGCTTCCAGGACGTCTTCAAAATAATGCTCCGGCTCATTACGGTCCTTGCCCTTGGGCGGACTCTTTGCTGCAACATCGACGGCCTTCATCTTCCCCCAGAACGTCTTGACTCGGGCAAAGGCCATCCGTGCACCTTCAATGCATGTCGACTGCTTCACAGCGTCGATACGCGGCACCGCATCAACAAGACGCCGCACCAGGCCAAAGTAGCTCTTTGGAACAGGCTCATTCGGCCACAACCGGATTATGACGTTCTTCATGGCGTCGCCGGCTATCATATGAAGCTCGGCCCATTGGGACATCTGTTCATTCAGCAACAGAGGGCGCTTTGATGCGCCAAATTGTGACCAGAAAAGCTTCTCCGTTGCATACCCCTCTTGTGCTTGGTAAAGTTGCGCCGCATCGGAAGAACTCTTCGGCAAGTCCAAAAATTCAGTCGGAGAACTCCAGAACTGGTTCAGCTGAAGCAAAAAGGGCTTACCAAACTTAGTCTGAAGCAAAAAGGGCTTACCGGCCGCTATCTCCTTAGCCTGCCGAATCTCTTCATGAGCTGCCCTAGATTCAGACCAAGCTTCACTCGCCTCTCGTACGGCCTTATCAAGTTCAACCATTTTGGCTTTATTCTCCTTCTCAAGGTATTCACAGCGGCTGGCAGTATTCTTCAATTCAAGTGCCAGTGCGGATATTTTCTCCTCATTTTGGCGCTAAGCTGCTTGTTTGGCTCTTAGATCAGCCGATGCCTTCTCGGCAGCCGCATCACTACACCGGGCCTGCTCCTTGGCCCGGGCTAGCTCCGCCCGAAGAGCTTCAACGGCGGCAGCATCATCTGCACTCATGCACATTTCATATAAAACTCTTTTCGGCGTCAGGCCTAAATTACAAGCACATTGGTGTAAGGAATGCTCGAAATATATACCTTGCGAGTCGTCAAGACGCCTGTTGATCAATGCAATGTCATCCTCCAAAATATCCAACTTTCGCTGCAGTTCGGCCACCTCCGTATTTCGGGTAGCCGTAGGAGGGGAGGCAGCCTGTATTCCAAGTTAAATCAAGGTTAGCACCTGAGCATATCTTTTTGATCCTCCGATCGCTTCCTTCGGAAGGCAATCCGAGTCCCAGGGGCTACGGCATATACAACAGGTGCATTCTGTCAATATTATCCAATTGGCAAAATTACATCACAAACCTCAAAACCTCTTAGAAGGCTCGTGAAGGCCTCGTTCAATCTGCTCCTTCGCAGATAGAACCTTTTCGATCACCGTAACCATCAAGGCACGGTGCTCCTCTGAAATGGACGCTTGTCGCAGCATGTCCGTCAGCATTTCCGGCGCTCCGGGGTCCTCGGAAACCGCCGCCGGAGTATGGCATTCCTTTGAAGGAATCCACTTAATCGCCTCCAGAATCGTCTCCGGCTGTAAACTGGACAGTTCAGGGCCGTCATTCTTGATTCCCGAACCCCGAGTGACAGAGGCACCACCTTTGGGTAACGCCTTCTTCGTTTCCTGCACTGCTTGTCGATCAGAAGGAGCCCTCCGGGACGATACCTCAAGATCATATGCCCTGTTGGGCGAGGAGGCCGGAGAAGGCGTGTCAATCTCCATCATCTCTGGAGGAAGGTCTCCCGAGGAGGAGGACGATTGAGAAACGCCAGGCGTTAAGCTGCGAGGATGTACATATGTCGGATGATTACTTCACTAATAGGAAAAGATGAGGTCGTTTAAAGTGCCCCAGCTTCACTTACGGTTTGGCCAGAGGTTTGTCCTCATCATCAAGCTCTACGGCAACATTGCTTGCCCGGCCCAAGCCGCTCGACGATGGCATTTTTCCTCTTTTGGAAGGTTTCCCCTCCTGATCTTCAGAAGCGGCCCTCTTCTTGCCATGGAGGGTTTCCTCTGCACCTTTGCCCTCGGGCAAAAGGGTTTCGGTTTCCCCGAACACAACATCTAATTTATCCTCAGGACGGGGATCACCTCTGGTCCCCCTGTTCTCGCCCCCCTCTGCAGACACCTGGTACGGTGTTGGAGTCAGCATTCTCGTCAGTAGGGCGGTCGCAGAATCTTCGGGGAGGGGTGCCGGACACCAGATTAACACCCCTTTCTTTATCCAGTCCTGTATAGGGACGGATTGTTCAGTATCTTGTTAGGAGATGCTTGAATAAAAGGTGTTCGGAGATCGAATGCTTACCGAAGTGTCCGGATGATTGCAGTCAAGGCCAACATCTTCGGTGGTGTCCGGCCATTGCTCTTGTTCCCCAAAATATAATTTCCACATTCCTTCGTGCGTGGTGCCGAAGAAGTGCTGAAGAGTCCGCCGCCCTTCTGGATTGAACTCCCACGTGCGGAGAGGTCGCCGCTGATATGGCAAGGTCCCGCGGACTAGCATTACTTGAACAACGTTCACAAGATCGATGCCCTTCTCGGTAAGGCTTCGGATGCGACTCTGCAGAGTCTGCACTTCATTGACGGATCCCCAGTCCAATCCCTTATTGATCCATGAAGCAAGCTAAATTGGAGGGCCGGGTCGAAACGCAGGCATAGCCGCCCACCTGCAGCCGCGCGGCTCATTGATATAAAACCACCCCTGCTGCCATAAGTCAGAAGACTTGGCGAAAGATCCTTCAAACCAAACCGCGCTGGCAAGCTTGCCTATTATGACACTGCCGCACTCTGCCTGCTCCTCCTCTGTCACCTGCGGCCTCACGTCAAAGGTCCTGAGCCACAAACCAAAGTGCGGAGGAGTCCGGAGGAAGGCCTCGCACGTGACGATAAATGTTGAGATGAGGAGAATAGAGTCCGGGGCCAGATCGTGAAAATCTAGCCCATAGTAGAACATGAGGCCCCGGACGAAGGGGTTAAGCGCGAACCCTAACTCGTGGAGGAAGTGGGACAAAAATACTACCCTCTCGCCGGATTTGGGGGTAGGAATAACCTGCCCCTTTGCGGGAAGCCGATGAAGGATTTATGGGGTCAGATACCTCGCCACGCGGAGCTTTGCAATATGCTCCTCCGTGACAGAAGAAGCCACCCACCGGCCTGGACGGCTGGATCCGGACATGATTGAGGCTGGTGAAGATTGGAACCCGAGGGTTAGAACTCGAGGTGGCTGGGGTTGAGGAAGAAGCAAGCACAAAAGAAAAAGATGAGACTGGGTCCCTATATAAAGACCCCTAATACTGGGCGTCTCCCCCTGGGTCTCGAAACTTACCTATCCCCAAAGAGTTGTACCCAGGGGACGGTTGGGTTATCCACGCCTGCATTAATAAAAATCCCGTGAATAAGGGGACACGATCTCTGCTTTGACAAGACGTGCCAGTAAAACCGCGTCCCGGGACGTGGAGCGACGGGCTAGCCAACGGTTGGAAATAATAAACGGGCAGGCGTGATACAATGTCATAAACAGTTGCCAGCGGATTGGACTCGTGGAATATTATATTCTCTACAATTGTATGCATAGGTCCGGATAATCATCCGAAGACTATCTTGGAGTTCGGAAAAAGGGGAACCCGCCTTGCAATGCCGAAGACAATCTGCGCGCCGGACTCCTCGTCATTGAAGCCAGGTTCAGGGGCTACTGAGGGAGTCCTGGACTAAGGGGTCCTCGGGCGTCCGGCCTGTTATCCATTGGGCCGGACTGATGGGCTATGAAGATGTGAAGGCCGAAGACTGTACCCATGTCCGGATTGGACTCTACTTGGCGTGGAAGGCAAGCTTGGCAACCGACTATGTAGATTCCCTCTGATGTAACCGACTCCATGTAACCCTAGATCTCTCCGGTGTCTATATAAACCGGAGAGCGTAGTCCAGATAGACAGATACACATTACCATAGTCATACAGGCTAGGCTTCTAGGGTTTAGCCAATACGATCTCGTGGTAGATCAACTCTTGTAACACTCATATTCATCAAGATCAGTCAAGCAGGAAGTAGGGTATTACCTCCATAGAGAGGGACCGAACCTGGGTAAACATCATGTCCCCCGTCTCCTGTTACCATCGATCCTAGACGCACAGTTCGGGACCCCCTACCCGAGATCCGCCGGTTTTGACACCAACAGGTGTGTGTCCAAACTTTCGTCAAACAGGCCAATTTTTTTACCACATCATCTTGGTGGCATGACATTAAATCAAGCAAGGTTTCATGTTTTTCTGATCATTTTTTAATTTTTTGGAATTAAAATGCCATGGCATGCAGTCCATGCATGTGCCCATGCCTTGAGACCAATATGTTTGAAAATTCCTTCTAACTTACTGCACATGGAATTAACTCGCACACAAGTACACAAAAATATGATTTTTCAAACCGTTATGGTTAGGCGTTGCATGTAGATTTAGTTCAAATTTGAATTACGGTCATTAAATGGTTAGAAAATCACTTAAATGTCACTAAAAGGTCAAATGACCCCTAGAATATTCCAAATTTTCACATGACAGTTCTATTAGTGCACGTTAAACATAGGAAAAATTTGAAGGCCGTAAGAGGAAGCTATCTCCCGTTCGTCATCGAACATGCATTGTTCCCTCTCGGAACCACGAACCTTCTAGCGAGTTGCTCTGGTTTGTGAGGGGTGTGTGTCCAAACTTTCGTCAAACAGGACATTTTTTTACCACATCATCTTGGTGGCATGACATTAAATCAAGCAAGGTTTCATGTTTTTTTGATCATTTTTTAATTTTTTGGAATTAAAATGCCATGGCATGCACTCCATGCATGTGCCCATGCCTTGAGACCAATATGTTTGAAAATTCCTTCTAATTTACTGCACATGGAATTAACTCGCACACAAGTACACAAAAATATGATTTTTCAAACCGTTATTGTTAGGCGTTGCATGTTGCATAGCTCTAGTGCCGGCAACCCCCGAATCCATGAATCCCGATCCCCATTCCCGCACTCCCTTCTTGCAAAGATGACGCCGTGGAAATGCTCCGTGAAGGCCCGTACGATGGCCGCGTCCCCCCGAGCGCGGCCGCCTGCGCCGAGAGCACGGCCGCCTACGCCGAGAGTGCCGCCGCATCCGCATTGAGCGCGACCGCTTCCGCTGAGAGGGCGTCTGCGACAGCCGACAGGCTAGCTGTAGCAGCCGAGATGGCTGCAGCTGCTGCTGCGACGGCGGCTGCAAACGCCGAGAGCGCTCGAGCTGCCGTCCGTGCCGCTGATGTCACCCTGGCCCAGGTCGAGACCATCCACGCCAAGATCGAGGAGCGCCGGGAGATGGAGATGCAGGAGGCGGCGGAGATCGAGGAGCGCCGGGAGGAGGAGTTGCGCGTGGCCGAGGTCAAGGTAGAGAAGAGTCTGTCCGTCGAGGAATCGGTGGTGGAGTACCAACGCGATCTCTGGCGCAGCCACTACTACGAGTACTACAACCTTGAGGGCGGCGCCAAGGACGACGACGAGGACGCGGTCGACTTCAGCAAGGGGGACGCGGAGTCCACCAATGGCGGCATGTCGCCAGGACAAGTCATTGCTACCTCTTGAGCATGCGTTGGTTTTCCCTTGAAGAGGAAAGGGTGATGCAGCAAAGTAGCGTAAGTATTTCCCTCAGTTTTTGAGAACCAAGCTATCAATCCAGTAGGAGACAACGCACAAGTCACCTAGTACCTGCAGAAACAATCAAGAACCTTGCAACCAATGCGATAAAGGGGTTGTCAATCCCTTCACGATCACTCGCAAAAGTGAGATCTAATAAAGATAGTAAAGTAAATAATTTTGGTATTTTTGTTGTATAGATTGGAAAGTAAAGATTGCAAAATAAAAAGAACGGCGACAGAAATTGGCAAGTTGACGGGAAACTAATATGATGTAAAATAGACCCGGGGGCCATAGGTTTCACTAGTGGCTTCTCTCAAGATAGCATGTATTACGGTGGGTGAACAAATTACTACCGAGCAATTGATAGAAAAGCGCGTAGTTATGAGAATATCTAAGGCAATAATCATGAATATAGGCATCTTGTCCGTGTCAAGTAGACCAAAACGATTCTGCATCTACTACAATTACTCCACACATCGACCGCTATCCAGCATGCATCTAGAGTATTAAGTTCATAAGAACAGAGTAATTCATTAAGCAAGATGACATGATGTAGAGGGATAAACTCAAGCAATATGATATGAACCCCATCTTTTTATCCTCGATGGCAACAATACAATACGTGCCTTGCTGCCCCTACTGTCACTGGGAAAGGACACCACAAGATTGAACCCAAAGCTAAGCACTTCTCCCATTGCAAGAAAGATCAATCTAGTAGGCCAAACCAAACCAATAATTCGAAGAGACTTGCAAAGATATCAAATCATGCATATAAGAATTCAGAGAATAACCAAATAATATTCATAGATAATCTTGTTCATAAATCCACAATTCATCGGATCTTGGCAAACACACCAAAAAGAGTATTACATCGAATAGATCTCCAAGAACATCGAGGAGAACTTTCTATTGAGAATCAAAGAGAGAGAAGAAGCCATCTAATAAATATGGACCCAAAGGTCTGTGGTAAACTACTCACGCTTCATTGGAGAGGCTATGGTGTTGATGTAGAAGCCCTCCGTGATCGATTCCCCCTCCGGCAGATCGCCGGAAAAGGCCCCAAGATGGGATCTCATGGGTACAGAAGGTTGCGGCGGTGGAAAAGTTGTTTTGTGGCCCTCTCTGATCAATCTAGGGTATAAGAGTATATATAGGCGAAAGAAGTACGTCGGTGGAGCTACGAGGGGACCATGAGGGTGGGGGCGCGCCTACCCCCCTGGGCGCGCCCTCCTGCCTCGTGGCCGCCTCGCGGAGTTCCAGACTTCCACTCCAAGTTTTCTGAATTGCTTTCGTTCCATGAAAGATCATCGCGAAGGTTTCATTCCGTTTGGACTCCGTTTGGTATTCCTTTTCTGCGAAACTCTAAAACAGGCAAAAAACATAAACTGGCACTGGGCCTCCGGTTAATAGGTTAGTCCCAAAAATAACGTAAAAGAGCATATTAAAGCCCATTAAACATCCAAAATAGATAATATAATAGCATGGAACAATAAAAAATTATAGATATGTTGGAGATGTATCACACATCCCCAAGCTTAATTCCTGCTCGTCCTCGAGTAGGTAAATGATAAAAATAGAATTTTTGATATGGAATGCTACCCAACATAATTATCAATGTAATTTTCTTTATTGTGGCATGAATGTTCATATCCGAAAGATTCAAGACAAAAGTTTAATATTGACATAAAAATAATAATACTTCAAGCATACTAACAAAGTAATCATGTCTTCTCAAAATAACATGGCCAAAGAAAGTTCATCCCTACAAAATCATATAGTTTGGCTATGCTCCATCTTCGTCACACAAAATGTTCAAATCATGCACAACCCCGATGACAAGCCAAGCAATTGTTTCATACTTTAGTATTCTCAAACTTTTTCAACTTTCACGCAATACATGAGCGTGAGCCATGGACATAGCACTATAGGTGGAATAGAATGGTGGTTGTGGAGAAGACAAAAAAGAGGAAGATGGTCTCACATCAACTAGGCATATTAATGGGCTATGGAGATGCCCATCAATAGATATCAATGTGAGTGAGTAGGGATGGCCATGCAACAGATGCACTAGAGTTATAAATGTATGAAAGCTCAACAAAAGAAACTAAGTGGGTGTGCATCCAACTTGCTTGCTCACGAAGACCTAGGGCATTTTGAGGAAGCCCATTGTTGGAATATACAAGCCAAGTTCTATAACAAAAATTCCCACTAGTATATGAAAGTGACAAAATAAGAGACTCTCTATCATGAAGACCATGGTGATACTTTGAAGCACAAGTGTGGAAAAAGGATAGTAACATTGCCCCTTCTCTCCTTTTTCTCTCATTTTTTGGGCCTTCTCTTTTTTTTTATTTGGCCTTTGTCTTTTTTTATTTCCTCACACGGGACAATGCTCTAATAATGATGATCATCACACTTCTATTTATTTACAACTCAAGGATTACAACTCGATACTTAGAACAAAGTATGACTCTATATGAGTGCCTCCGGCGGTGTACCGGGATGTGCAATGAATCAAGAGTGACATGTATGAAAAATTATGGATGGTGGCTTTGCCACAAATACAATGTCAACTACATGATCATGCAAGGCAATATGACAATGATGAAGCGTGTCATAATAAACGGAACGGTGGAAAGTTGCATGGCAATGTATCTCGGAATGGCTATGGAAATGCGATAATAGGTAGGTATGGTGGCTGTTTTGAGGAAGGTAAATGGTGGGTTTATGGTACCGACGAAAATTGCACGATACTAGAGAGGCTAGCAATGGTGGAAGGGTGAGAGTGCGTATAATCCATGGACTCAACATTAGTCATAAAGAACTCACGTACTTATTGCAAAAATCTACAAGTCATCAAAACCAAGCACTACGCGCATGCTCCTAGGGGGATAGATTGGTAGGAAAAGATCATCGCTCGTCCCCGATCGCCACTCATAAGGAAGACAATCAAAGAAACACCTCATGCTTCAAATTTGTTACACAACGGTTACCATACGTGCATGCTACGGGACTTGCAAACCTCAACACAAGTATTTCTCAAATTCACAATTACTCTACTAGCATGACTCTAATATCACCATCTTCATATCTCAAAACAATCATCAAGCATCAAACTTCTCATAGTATTCAATGCACTTTATATGAAAGTTTTTATTATACCCATCTTGGATGCCCATCATATTAGGACTAATTTTATAGCCAAAGCAAATTACCATGCTATTCTAAAAGACTCTCAAAATAATATAAGTGAAGCATGAGAGATCAATAATTTCTATAAAATAAAACCACCACCGTGCTCTAAAAAGATATAAGTGAAGCACTAGAGCAAAATTATCTAGATCAAAAGATATATGTGAAGCACATAGAGTATTATAATAAATTCTGATTCATGCGTGTCTCTCCCAAAAGGGTGTGTACAGCAAGGATGATTGTGGTAAACTAAAAAGCAAAGACTCAAATCATACAAGACGCTCCAAGCAAAACACATATCATGTGGTGAATAAAAATATAGCCTCAAGTAAAGTTACCGATAGACGAAGACGAAAGAGGGGACGCCTTCCGGGTCATCCCCAAGCTTAGGCTCTTGCCACTCCTTATTCCAAAATCCATCAAATCATTACCCAAAAATTTGAAAACTTCACAACACAAAACTTCAACAAAAATTCTCATGAGCTCCGTTAGTATAAGAAAATAAACCACAACTTTAAGGTACTATAATGAACTCATTGTTTATTTATATTGGTGTTAAACCTACTGTATTCCAACCTCTCTATGGTTCATACCCCCCGATACTACTCATAGATTCATTAAAATAAGCAAACAACACACGAAAAACAGAATCTGTCAAAACAGAACAGTCTGTAGACATCTGATATGTTCAAATACTTATGTAACTCCAAAAATTCTGAAATAATTTGGTGGACGTGAGGAATTTGTCTATTAATCATCTGCAAAAAGAATCAACCTAAAATCACTTTTCAGTAAAAAATAGCAGCTAATCTCGTGAGCGCAAAAGTTTCTGTTTTTTACAGCAAGATCGCAAAGACTTCACCCAAGTCTTCCCAAATGTTCTACTTGGCAAAAACACTAATAAAACATAAAACCACATCTAAACAGAGGCCATATGAATTATTTATTACTAAATAGGAACAAAAATAAAATAACAAAAATAAAATTGGGTTGCCTCCCAACAAGTGCTATCGTTTAACGCCCCTAGCTAGGCATTGATAATTTTAATGATGCTCACATGAAAGACAAGAATTGAAGCGCAAAGAGAGCATCATAAAACACGTGACAAACACATCTAAGTCTAACATACTTCCTATGCATAGGCATTTTGTAAGCAAACAAATTTTCAAGGCAAGCAAAAACTAGCATATGCAAGGAAGAAGAAAGGGACGATAGCATTCTCAACATGAAGAGAGGTAATTTAGTAACATGAAAATTTCTACAGCCATATTTTCCTCTCTCATAATAATTACATGTAGGATCATAAGAAAATTCAACAACATAGCTAGCACATAAAATATTCTCTTTACGAACCACATGCATGCAAAGTTGACACTCTTCCAAAATAGTGGGATTAACATTAACTAAAGTCATGACCTCTCCAAACCCACCTTTATCAAAAAATTCATAAGATTTAAAATCCTCCAAATATGTGGGATCTAAAGTTGACACTCTTCCAAACCCACTTTCAATATTATTGCAAACATTATTATCAATCTCATATTCATCATGGGGCTTAAATAAATTTTCAAGATCATAAGAAGAATCACCCCAATCATGATCATTGCAACAAGTTGTGGACATAGCGAAACTAGCATCCCCAAGCTCAGGGTGTTGCATATTATTAGCACAATTGACATCAAGAGAAATTATAGTAAAATCATTGCAATCATGCTTTTTATTCAAAGATCAATCTTGAGTCACTTTATAGAGCACTTCATCACAATTTCCAGATTCACGGATTTCAAGCAAAACTCCATAAATATAATCTAGTGCACTCAACTCACTAGCAATTAGTTCATCATAATTGGATCTCTTAAAAAGATTAGCAAGTGGATAAGGATCCATAAACTTTTAGCAAGCGAAGATGCAAGTAAAAAGAAGACACATGGTAACACAAGATCGAACGGAAGAGGGCGAAGAAAAGGCAAAGGTTTTCGAAAATCGTTTTAGAAGTGGGGGAGAGGGAAACGAGACGCGAAGCAAATAATGTAATGCGAGGGAGAAGAGTTTATGATGGGTACTTGGTATGTCTTGACTTGGCATAGATCTCCCCGGCAACGGCGCCAGAAATCCTTCTTGCTACCTCTTGAGCATGCGTTGGTTTTCCCTTGAAGAGGAAAGGGTGATGCAGCAAAGTAGCGTAAGTATTTCCCTCAGTTTTTGAGAACCAAGGTATCAATCCAGTAGGAAACGCACAAGTCACCTAGTACCTGCACAAACAAGCAAGAACCTTGCAACCAACGCGATAAAGGGGTTGTCAATCCCTTCACGGTCACTCGCAAAAGTGAGATCTAATAAAGATAGTAAAGTAAATATTTTTGGTATTTTTGTTGTATAGATTGGAAAGTAAAGATTGCAAAATAAAAAGAACGGCGACAGAAATTGGCAAGTTGACGGGAATCTAATATGATGTAAAATAGACCCGGGGGCCATAGGTTTCACTAGTGGCTTCTCTCAAGATAGCATGTATTACGGTGGGTGAACACATTACTGCCGAGCAGTTGATAGAAAAGCGCATAGTTATGAGAATATCTAAGGCAATGATCATGAATATAGGCATCACATCCATGTCAAGTAGACCGAAATGATTCTGCATCCACTACTATTACTCCACACATCGACCGCTATCCAACATGCATCTAGAGTATTAAGTTCATAAGAACAGAGTAATGCATTACGCAAGATGACATGATGTAGAGGGATAAACTGAAGCAATATGATAAACTCCATCTTTTTATCCTCGATGGCAACAATACAATACGTGCCTTGCTGCCCCTACTGTCACTAGGAAAGGACACCGCAAGATTGAACCCAAAGCTAAGCACTTCTCCCATTGCAAGAAAGATCAATCTAGTAGGCCAAACTAAACCGATAATTCGAAGAGACTTGCAAAGATATCAAATCATGCATATAAGAATTTAGAGAAGAACCAAATAATATTCATAGATAATCTTGTTCATAAATCCACAATTCATCGGATCTCGGCAAACACACTGCGAAAGAGTATTAAATCGAATAGATCTCCAAGAACATCGAGGAGAACTTTGTATTGAGAATCAAAGAGAGAGAAGAAGCCATCTAGCTAATAACTATGGACCCGAAGGTCTGTGGTAAACTACTCACGCTTCATCGGAGAGGCTATGGTGTTGATGTAGAAGCCCTCCATGATCGATTCGCCCTCTGGCAGATCGCCGGAAAAGGCCCCAAGATGGGATCTCACGGGTACAGAAGGTTGCGGCGGTGGAAAAGTTGTTTCGTGGCTCTCTCTGATCAATCTAGGGTATAAGAGTATATATAGGTGAAAGAAGTACGTCGGTGGAGCTATGAGGGGCCCACGAGGGTGGGGGCGCGCCTACCCCCCTGTGCCTGCCCTCCTGCCTCGTGGCCGCCTTGCAGAGTTCCAGACTTCCACTCCAAGTTTTTTGGATTGCTTTCGTTCCAAGAAAGATCATCGCGAAGGTTTCATTCCATGTGGACTCCGTTTGGTATTCCTTTTCAGCGAAACTCTAAAACAGGCAAAAAAACAGAAACTGGAACTGGACCTCCGGTTAATAGGTTAGTCCCAAAAATAGTATAAAAGAGCATATTAAAGCCCATTAAACATCCAAAGTAGATAATATAATAGCATGGAACAATCAAAAATTATAGATACGTTGGAGACGTATCAGTCATCGATGTCTCATCTCACACCGGCGATGCATAGGCCTGCGCGGCGGCGGATTTGTTAAAATTATGCGTACTTAGGCTTTGTTTTTAATGTTGGCCTTCTGTTAGAGCAATGTTTAGGTCATCTGGCTCTGTTTAATTAGTAAAATTTCTCGATTTAGTAAGTATGGTCTGTCCGCTGTACGCTCTTTTGTGTGCCCAAATTAGCAAGCGATGTTAAATTATGCAATGACGTACCCGGGGAAATTTCCACCAAAATTTGAATTATCAAACTCATCCCATGCGCGTAAAGCAGAAGAATCGTTTGCGATGCACACAATCGTTCAAAGTGAATGGTCCGGCGGCACCACGCGCAAAGTTACCCTCCACATTTCCAAAATTTTGGCCTACCGCCAAAATATCTACCCCCGCCCCCTTCCCCCCTTCCCCACCCCCTTTTCTCCCCGACCACAAGTCACATTTCCCCTGTTTCCTCCTTCCTTCCTTCCTTGCTAAGCTATTGCCGCTTCCTCGCTCTTACCGTCTCGCATCCTACCGCCGGGGTCGCCATGATCTTCTTCAAAGACCTCTCCAACGGTTCCTCCTCCGGCGACTACTCCTTCATCACCCGGGTATGCCTCTCTTCTTTCTCTCGGGCTATGACTTGGAATGAAGGATTTTTACCCGGCGGTCGATTTGAGTCATTTCTTCCTCTTGTAGCTCCCTAGGACCATCAGTGGCAACGAATGGAGCGGGGTGGCTGAAGATCTATCTGCTCATTGTCACCTTCAATCTCCATCCATGAAGCTAGTTGTGTTTGATTCTGTGGACAGTGGGAGGAAGTTTCTGGCATGTGTATAGAATGTTAGACCCTCTTTCATTGTTACAAATCATTTGTTAGATGTGATTTAGACACTATCACAGTCCCAACCCATTCATACCACACCTTCAACCAAACACATCCTAAGATAGTGCCACAGTTTGTACCTAGTATCTTAAATTGTTGCCATCTCATCAGTGGTGCCATTAGAAAATTATTTGGCACCGCTTCAGTAGTTTGTGCAGCCAACTTTGGTCCACACGTCCGAGCAGCCAAGCAGTAAAATACTAAATCTTTATGGCACGAAGGAACTGGGCATCGGAGCAACTACGTGCTCCGGAGTCTGGGTCCCTGAATTTTTTTCCGCTGCATCGGCTCGCCAGTGCAGGGCACCGGTGCGAGATGTAGCAATAGTTGTCTTTACCCCAGTTTTGGCATACATAGTGGACGGCCTTAGTGCTATTAGTTCTATGTTACTAGATTTGTGCATGTACACACCTGTTAATATCAATTAGCTATCATCCGAACACCGTCGCTATGCTGTTGCAGTTATATTTACCTTCCTCATAAAATGTTCAATTTGTTATTTATTGTACATGAGTAAGAACTTGTAGCGTCATTGTAGTTAATTATAGCTTCTGATGTTCCAAAATTTGGTTGTTGTTTCAGTACCAATTATTTCATTTACACATTGATCTTTTTGAGAAGATATGTCATAATTAACATGTTTCTTCAGTTTTTCAAAATAAGCATTGGTGATTTTCTATGTTGCTATAAACCCATTTCCCCTACAATTGTTACTGATCTAGTTTTAAATATTATAGGATGAACGGAAGTGTTCTTACTTGGAGTGGGTTGATCAAGAGTGGCCACAGTCTTTGAAGATGTGCCTAGCGAAGCTCTGGAGCATGTATGAGGAAGGGCACACACGTAGGCTTAGAGAAATTGTTGTCAACGCTGAAACATATTTCAAGATGCGGGATAAAAAGTTGAAGGTGGAGAATGAGCTCAGATTTTTTAAATCAGACTTTGCTAAGATGGTGTTGGTGAAGGAGGAGGCACTTTCCCAGTTGGCCCGTGCAAAATGGGTTCTTACTGAACTGAAAGCAGAGGTGGATAAGACGAGCCTGGATGATCTCGATTAGGGAAATGAATACATTGTTCTTATGAAGTTGAACTAGCTATATGTTGTACTGTGCTGTTTTCATGTAGCTACCGTACTGTGATGTTATAATATATTTATGTGCCTGATATGAAATTGGCAAACAACTGTTCGATATGAAATGTGAATTTGCATAATACTGGAATTATTAATTGTAAACTAATAAACCTACTAAATGTGTCATGGACCTTTGCAAACGGTTCTAGAAGTAAAAGCGCTTGCGATGGATAGCCCAATGCCACACAGTTTTCTTCATCAAATAGTGTGTAATATAGTTGATAAAAGCAAACAGTTAACCAAGGCAGACCGTGTGTGATAGTTACACCTTTCACACATGAGCCTACACATAAAACTGTGTGGGATGTACGTCCGAACGGAAACGTTTTCCCTGGATTGACTGTGTGGGATGTACATAAGAACGGAAACGTATTCCTTGGATTGACTATGTGTGATATACATACGAACGGAAATGTTTTTCTGGGATTCACCGTGTGGGATGTACATACCTACGGAAATGATTTCTGGGATTCACCGTGTGGGATGCACATACCTATGGAAATGATTTCTGGGATTCACCGTGTGGGATGTACATACCTACGGAAATGATTGGGTTTTGATATCTCGCCCGATCGCACATGGCCCCAGCCTGGGTCCCAGGAGGGCCTATCCCCGACGATTTCTTGGTCGTGTGGGAAGGACCCCCCTATCGCCCACACTCACTTGGTGACGGTTCCAAATGCCATCGCGGAAAGGGGTTAAAAATCATTTGTTTAGGACCGACGTGTACCAGTGCATGCTTGACCACTTGGGTAATTATATGAGTAGAACTGTTAATGATCTTAAGCTTATTAGTAAACATGCTTCCATGGTTACAACCCAAGTAGAACAAGTACTTAAGGCATAAGATGATTTGCTCAATGAGTTGAATAGTAAGAATAATGATAATGCTGTTAGGGTTATGAGTAGAGGCGGTAAAATGACCCAGGAACCTTTGTATCCCGAGGGCCATCCTAAGCGAGTTGAGCAGGGTTCTCAGAGAATTAATACTAATGCACCTAGTCCTCGTACTAAAAAGAAAAAGAAAACTAATAGGACTTTGCATGCTAGTGAACCTGCTATGGACACACCTGAGAATCCTAACGATATTTCTATTTGTGATGCTAAGACACAATCTGGTGATGAACATGCACCTAGAAATAATGTTAATACTGATGTTCATGTTGATGCTCAACCTAGTAATGATAATGATGCAGAGATTGAACCTGATGTTGATCTTGATAACCCACAATCAAAGAATCAACGTTATGATAAGAGAGACTCTGTTGCTAGAAAACATGGTAAAGAAAGAGAACCATGGGTTCAGAAACCCATGCCCTTTCCTCCTAAGCCATCCAAGAAAAAGGAGGATGAGGATTTTGAGCTCTTTGCTGAAATGATTAGACCTATCTTTCTGCGTATGTGTTTGATTGATATGCTTAAAATGACTCCTTATGGTAAGTATATGAAAGATATTGTTACAAATAAAAGAAAGATACCGGAAGCTGAAATTTCCACCATGCTTGCTAATTATACTTTTAAAGGTGGAATACCAAAGAAACTTGGAGATCCAGGGGTACCAACTATACCATGCTCCATTAAAGGAAATTATGTTAAAACTGCTTTATGTGATCTTGGAGCCGGTGTTACTGTTATGCCTTTCTCTTTGTATCGTAGAGTTGAATTGAATAAGTTGACACCTACTGAAATCTCTTTGCAAATGGCTGATAAATCAACTGCTATACCCATTGGTATTTGTGAGGATGTGCCTGTTGTGGTTGCAAATGTTACTATCTTAACGGACTTTGTTATTCTTGATATTCCCGAGGACGACAGTATGTCGATCATCCTTGGTAGACCCTTTTTGAATATTGCAGGGGCTGTTATTGATTGCAACAAAGGCAATGTCACTTTTCATGTTAATGGTAATGAGCATACGATACACTTTCCGAAGAAACAACCTCAAGTTCATAGTATCAATTCTATTGGAAACCACCTAAAAAATCAATTCTATTGGAAAATTTTCAACTATTACTATTGGAGGTTTTGAATTCCCTCTTCCTACTATCAAAAAGAAATATGATATTCGTATTGTTGGGGACATGCTTATCCCCGTTGAGGTAACCTAGTGTTATTCGAAAGTTCTCCAGTTTCATGTCATTCGGAAGAAGTTTGTTAATAAGACTTGATCAACCTTGTTAATGGATTCCTTTTGATGAGCATGAGATGGATGAATTTAGAAAGCACAACTCTCTGTACCCATCTTTTACTTTCTGTTATTTAGTTTAAATAAAGCAAAAATAGTATTTTCTGTCTGTTTTTGAATTATCCGTGCAATAAAAAATGTCCTGAAAATAAAAGTTCTCCAAATGCCCTGAAAATTTAGTATGATTTTTATGCAATATTTAAGAATTTGTGGCACTGAACACACACTAGGGGGCTTCACCAGCTGGCCACAAGGGTGGAGGGCGTGCCCACCCCTCGGGCGCGCCCCTGACCTTGTGGGCCCCACGTGGCCCCCCTCCACTTATTCCAGCACCCATCCACTCCTTCTTCCTCCAGAATAAAATCACTCCATAGCTCAAACTCGTGTTCTTGCTCATCTTGCTGCCATTTTCGATCTCCTTGCTCAAAGCACCATTCACAAAACTGCTTTGGGGGATTGTTCTTCGGTATGTGACTCCTCCAATTGTCCAATTAGTTTTTGTTTTGGTGCTTTATTCATTGTAAATTTTTGCTGCTGTGGTGACCTTGTTCTTGAGCTTGCATGTCAAATTTATATGGTCCAAAGTAGTCTTGATGCATGATATAGCCTCTAAGCACTTGTAGGAGTAGTTGCTATCAATGTTGTTGAGTTTGGTTCACTTTTATTTTGAGTCACTAAAAATTTCAGCAATTTTCAGAGGAAGAAAAGGTTGAGGAGATTGTTAGAGGCTCCTCAAGTCGGGGTTCAAAGGGAAAAGAAAATGAGGATAAGGAAAAGCCCAAGTATAATCTTCCTCGCGCTGCGGAGATTTGGCCGTGTGAATGTCCATGTGATGCATTCTTATAAGCAGCCGGAATTTATGAGGATTTCTATTATTTGGCCGGAAATGCAGGCATCACCGATTTCCTCCTCGACCAGTGTGATCAGTATCTCCTACTCACTAATACTTTCGTGCAAAATTTTCATTTTCATGCTAGGAAATCACCACCCACGGTAGACTTTTACTTATATGATGAGTACAAGGAAATGATGCTTTATGACTTTTGTGAGGCGTGTAAATTACCTTATGAGGGTAGTGTCGAGGAACCACGTCCTAGTGATGTGGAAGGTTTTATTGCTGAAATTACCACAGGGGAAAATAGAGGAGTGTCGGGAGCGAGAGTGGCTAGTATACATTTCCCTGTTTTACGCTATTACTCATTATTTGCTAGGAGATGTTTAATTGGATGAGGGGAGAGTGGAGGCCTTAGTGCTCCAGACCTTGCTATTTTGCACCATGCTTTACATAGAGATAGAACTTATAGTTTAGGCGCTATGGTTGCTAAACGACTGCGTATGAACCGTACAAAGGGTCCTATTTTCGGAGGTATCTTCGCCTCCCGCCTTGCTAAACACTTCGAGATACCCATTAGGCATTATGAAAAAGAGGAGAAACTGCTACCCACTATATATTTAGATTATGACATCATGGTAGCACATAAGTTTATTCACTATGATGAGGAAAAGAGACTTATTTATAACCTGGTATTTAGCGAGGTCACCTTTCAGATTATTACCTTGCATGCACCTATTTTGTTCGATATTCATCCAGGCAGGTACTTCGTTTTGCCCGCGGACATTCATGCATACTGGGAGGGGACACAATCCCCACCTCCTGAGCCAGAGCCGTCACCTGATCCATATCAGGAGTCTATTTGTCAGTGGGATCCATAGAAGCTCGCTAACCAGTGGAACCCCCAGGATCCTCCTCAGTACACCGGAGAGGGCTACTTTGATCCATGGGCGTAGACCAACTTAGGCCAAAATCCTAAGCTTGGGGGAGTACGTATTTCTCACCGACATTACATTCATGTTCACACACTCATTCCAGTTGTCGGTGTTCATACTTTTTCATTGTAATATCCATGCTAGTTTATTATATTTTCCCCTCTTTCTTCTTGTGGGTTGAAAAAACCTTAAGAAAAGCAAAAAAAAAAGTTGTAGTTAGTTTACCTTCTATGCATGCTTAGTTGTAATATTAAAAGAAAAACCCAAAAAGATTTCTCGTTCTTCTTTTTTCTTGTTGGGAGCTTTCCCGTGTAAATAGTTTTTCTCGTTCTTGTTTTACTTTCTTCAAAAAAACCTCCTAAAATATTCCAGTGTGTTTCTTTGAATTTCTTTTCTTTTCTTTGGGGGTCGAGAGGAGAAGACCACGATGAAAATGTTGAGTGGCTCTCTTATGCATTATTGTTGATCTAACAAAGAGCCCATATATATTACCTTGTCTTCTCCTTTGAATAAATGTTTGCAGATTCCAGCTTAGTCCAATGCACGTGCACTATTATTATTATCCACACCGTTCAGTCGTGCAAGTGAAAGGCAATAATGACGATATATGATGAAATGATTAAGGTGAAGAAAAGCTGGTATGAACTCGACCTATCTTGTTTTTGTAAATATGATTAGTTCATCGTTCCTGATTCAGCCTATTATGAATGAAACATGTTTGCAATGACAATTAGATATTATAGTTACTCATGCCATGCTTAATTAGCTAGGAGTTTATAATGATTTACCTTGCATGGCAACATGGAAATTAAAATGGTTGTGATGTAGTATGATAGGATGGTACCCTCCTTTGAATTCGAGTGGCTTGACTTGGCACATGTTCACGCATGTAGTTGAAACAAAATCAACATAGCCTCTATGATATTTATGTTCATGGTGATTTATATCCTACTCATGCTTGCACTCAACGTTGGTTACTCTCAATGCATGTTTATGACTGTGTCGCTCTCTAGTTGGTCGCTTCCCAGTCTCTTTCTAGCCTTCACTTGTACTAAGCGGGAATACTGCTTGTGCATCCACTTCCATAAACCCCAAAGTTGTTCCATATGAGTCCACCATACCTTCCTATATGCGGTATTTACCTGCCGTTCCAAGTAAATTTGCATGTGCCAAACTCTAAACCTTCAAATAATAATCTGTTTTGTATGCTTGAATAGCTCATGTACCGACTAGGGCTGTCAATACCTTCCATGCTAGGTGGGTTATTCTCACGATGAGTGGACTCTGCTCATCATTCACGAGAAAATGGTTGGTAACCGGGATGCCCTGTCCCATGCTCAAATCAAATCGAAATAATTGCAAACAAAACTCCCCCAGGATTGTTGTTAGTAGGACGGCACCCATTGTTTCGGACCAGCCGTGGAGTGTGCTTGTTGGTGGTGGGGGAGTATAAACTTTACCATTCTGTTTGGGAACCGCCTATAATGTATGTATCATGGTAGATACCGAGATCTCTTAGTTCTTATGTTGACAATGAAAGCATACTGCTTAAAACATTATTTATCTCTATTTCAAAACTCGAGCTTTGGCATCTCTACAAATCCCTACTTCCCTCTGCAAAGGGCCTATCTATTTACTTTTATTGCTGAGTCATCATCCTCTTATAAAAAGCACCAGTTAGAGAGCACCACTGTCATTTGTATGCATTGCTATTAATTTATATTGAGTATGACTGTGACTGGATCTCTTTTACCATGAATTACAATGCCTAGTCAATCCTTGATCTTCAGGGGTGCTCTGCATTTATGTTTTGCAGTCTCAGAAAGGGCTAGCGAGAGACCATCTTGTTATATCATATCATGATTGTTTTGAGAAAGTGTTGTCATCCGAGATTTATTATTATTGCTCGCTAGTTGATTATGCCATTGATATGAGTAGATGTGAGATCTAAAAGTTATTGTGAATATGGTTAGTTCATAATCTTTGCTGAAAACTTGAATGCTGGCTTTACATATTTGCAACAGCAAGATCAAACAGAGTTTGTAAAAGTTTTTCTTTATCACTTTCAGTTTGTCAACTGAATTGCTTGAGGACAAGCAATGGGTTAAGCTTGGGGGAGTTGATACGTCTCCGTCGTATCTACTTTTCCAAACTCTTTTGCCCTTGTTTTGGACTCTAACTTGTATGATTTGAATGGAACTAACCCGGACTGATGTTGTTTTTAGCAGAATTGCCATGGTGTTATTTTTGTGCAGAAATAAAAGTTCTTAGAATGACCTGAAAATCAACGGAGATTATTTCTGGAAAATATAAAAAATATTAGCAAAAGAATCAACAGAAGGGGGCCCACACCCTGGCCACAAGGGTGGGGGCGCGCCCTCCGACCTTGTGGGCCCCCTGGACCTCCACCGACCTCAAATCCAACTCCCTATATTCACGTTCGTGGAGGAAAAAAATCAGAGAGAAGGATTCATCACGTTTTACGATATGGAGCCACTGCCAAGCCCTGTTCTTCCTCGGGAGGGCAGATCTAGAGTCCGTTCGGAGCTCCGGAGAGGGGAATCCATCGCCATTGTCATCATCAACCATCCTCCATCACCAATTTCATGATGCTCACCGCCGTGCGTGAGTAATTCCATCATAGGCTTGCTGGACCGTGATGGGTTGGATGAGATTTACCATGTAATCGAGTTAGTTTTGTTAGGGTTTGATCCCTAGTATCCCTTATGTTCTAAGATTGATGTTGCTATGACTTTGCTATGCTTAATGCTTGTCACTAGGGCCCGAGTGCCATGATTTCAGATCTGAACCTATTATATTTCCATGAGTATATTTGTGTTCTTGATCATATCTTGCAAGTTATAGTCACCTACTACGTGTTATGATCCGGCAACCCCGGAGTGACAATAGTCGGGACCACTCCCGGTGATGACCGTAGTTTGAGGATTTCATGTATTCACTAATTGATAATGCTTTGGTCCTGTACTCTATTAAAAGGAGGCCTTAATATCCCTTAGTTTCCAATAGGACCTCGCTGCCACAGGAGGGTAGGACAAAAGATGTCATGCAAGTTCTTTTCCATAAGCACGTATGACTATATTCGGAATGCATGCCTACATTATATTGATGAACTGGAGCTAGTTCTGTGTCACCCTATGTTATAACCGTTGCATGATGAATGCCATCCGACATAATTATCCATCATTGATCCATTGCCTACGAGCTTTTCATATATTGATCTTTGCTTCGTTACTTTTCCGCTGTCACTGTTACAATTGCTACGAAACTATTACTAATAGTTTTGCCACCGTTACCGTTATTTCTATACTACTTTGCTACTAAATACTTTGCTGCAGATGATGACCCACAAGTATAGGCGATCAATTGTAGCTCTTTTCGATAAGTAAGAGCGTCGAACTTAACGAGGAGCAGAAGGAAATGACAAGTGGTTTTCAGCAAGGTAATGTCTGCAAGTGCTGAAATTGTAAGTAACAGAGTAGTTTGATAGCAAGATAATTTGTAACGAGCAAGCAATGATAGTAGTAAAAAAAGTGCAGCAAGGTAGCCCAATCCTTTTGAGGCAAAGGACAGGCCAAAATGGTCTCTTATAATAAGCAAAGCGTTCTTGAGGGTACACGGGAATTTCATCTAGTCACTTTCACCATGTTGATTCGATTTGTGTTCGCTACTTTGATAATTAGATATGTGGGTGGACCGGGTGCTTAGGTGTTGTTCTTACTTGAACAAACCTCCTACTTATGATTAACCCCCTTGCAAGCATCCGCAACTACGAGAAAAGTATTAAGAATAAATTCTAACCATAGCATTAAACTTTTGGATCCAATCGGTCCCTTACGGAATAGCCCATAAACTAGGGTTTACGCTTCTGTCACTCTCGCAACCCATCATCTAATAACTACTCCACAATGCATTCCCTTAGGCCCAAATATGGTGAAGTGTCATGTAGTGGACGTTCACATGACACCACTAAGGGAATCACAACATACATACTATCAAAATATCGAACACATATCAAGTTCACATGATTACTTGCAACATGATTTCTCCCGTGACCTCAAGAACAAAAGTAACTACTCACAAATGATAATCATGCTCCAGATCAGAGGGGTATTAAATAGCATATTGGATCTGAACATATGGTCTTCCAGCAAATAAACCATATAGTAATCAACTACAAGATGTAATCAACACTACTAGTCACCCACAAGCACCAATCTATAGTTCCGGTGCAAAGATTGAACACAAGAGATGAACTGGGGTTTGAGATGAGATGGTGCTGTTGAAGATGTTGATGGAGATTGCCCTCCCCAAGACGGGAGAGTTGGTCATGATGATGACGATGATTTCTAGCTCCGGGAGGGAAGTTCCCCCAGCGAAATCGCTTCGCCGGAGGGCAAAAGTGCTCCTGCCCAAGTTCCGCCTCGAGACGGCGGCGCTCTGTCCCGAAAGTCCTCTCCTTATTTTTTCTAGGTCAAAATGACCAATATACCAGAAGATTGGCACCGTAGGTGGGCCTGGGGGTGCACAACCCACTAGGGCGTGCCCAGGTGGGTTGTGCCCACCTAGTGAGCCCCCTCTGGTACTTATTTGCTCCAATATTCTTCAAATATTCCATAAAAAATCTCCGTCAAGTTTTAGCTTGTTTGGAGTTGTGCAGAATAGGTAGCCTGACGTAGCTTTTCCAGGTCCAGATTTCCAGCTGCCGGAATTCTCCCTCTTTGTATGTACTAAAGGCATTAGAATTACTCCAAAAAGCATTATTATGCATAAAAACATCATAAATAACAGTAGGAAAACATGATGCAAAATGGACGTATCAACTCCCCCAAGCTTAGACCTCGCTTGTCCAAGCAAAAACCAAAATCGAAAAACATGTCCACATGCTTAGAGAGAGAGGTGTCAATAAAAACAAAATACGGACATAGAAGCATCATGTAGATTATTATAACAACAACAAATTTAAACATAAGACTTTTATCGTAGACTTCCCATGAATAAGTGAAAATTCATGACACGATTGAAGTATAAAGCATAAACTCTATTAGAAACCAACAAACTATGTTGTCAGTCAACTTTGCAACTATACAATTCATCATCTTTTCAGGAAGGGTCACGTATCGGAGCCTTTAGGCAAGTCCACATACTCAACCATCATATAGTCTTGTATGATTGCTAACACTCATCGCATACACATGAGCAAAACGTTTCAACCGGACACATAGAAAGATAGGGGCTTATAGTTTCGCCTCCCAACGTATTCACCTCAAGGGTGATGTCAACAATAATAACTTATGCCACCCTTATTCAACTGGACATATGTGCCTAGATCTTTCCTCACCACATGATGCTTGCCAAAGGAGAAAAATAAAAAGGAATAGAGGCAAAACTTTGACTCTTTGCAAAAAGTAAGTACAAAAAAGTAAAAGATAGGCCCTTCGCAGAGGGAAGCAGAGGTTCCCATGCGCTTATTTGTTTGTATGCTCAACCCCTTAGTGCAAAAGAACATCATGTTGCATTGCCCCTTGTGATAGCGACCTTTATTATGTAGTCTGTCGCTTTTATTCTTCACCATCACAAGTTCGTGCAGTGCTTAATTTTCTCTTACACTGAGTGATCTCACACATTTAGAAGCGATTTTTATTGCCTTTTTGCACCGATGACAACTTAGTTGAGGGATCTTGCACAATCCCTAGGTAGGTATGGTGGACTCTTGAAAATAAGATTTGGGTTTAAGGGTTTTTGGATGCAAAGTAGTATCTCTACTTAATGTGGAATTTTTGCCTAGCAAAGATAGGGGCAAGCACCACATGTTGAATGATCTATGACAATATAACTTCTATGTGAATAAGAATAAACATAAATCATTACGTTGTCTTCCTTGTCCAACGTCAACAATTTTGGCATATAATATTTTGATGGGGGCTCACAATCACAAAAGATTTCTAGGATAATGTATTTATACGTGAATCTTCTCTTCCCTTATTAATTCTTTCATGAGTTGCATCATTGACCAATGCTATGTTTGTCAATCTCTAATAAAAGTTTCTACTTATACTTTTCCTTATGTGGTGCCATCACCTACCATAAGATTAGCATATGATCTTCTTCATTTATTTCCTTTCTTTTTATTTATATCCTTTCTTTTTATTGCAACAAGAAAGTAAAGAAGGCAAAAAACTCAAACCAAACTTTATTATATATCTTGCACATGAATACAAGGATAGATCACTAAGCAAGCTCTCGAAAAGAAGGGATCGAACTAAACTTTTATTCATCTAAAGCAAAAGATCGAACTAAAATAAGTAAATGCAAAAAGATAGTGGGGATGATACGATACCGAGGCACCTCCCCCAAGCTTGGCGGAAGCCAAGGGGAGTGCCCATACCCGAAACTCAATTTTCTTTTGGTGATGAAGAAGAAGGTGGTGGTGAAGAACTAGTATTCTCCAATATAACCATGAGTAGATCCTTCAAACCTTGAATCTCCCGAAGGGCTTGATGAAGTAACTCATTGTTTTTCTTCACCTCGGCCATTATGTGTTTATTTTCCGAGCCCCACGGGTTTGTTCCTGCACTGTTTTCTCTTGGGCAAGATATGTCCCAATTGGACGGTATGTGCCTACGAGGAGTATTCTCGAACCCTTAATTGTGAATCAAATTGGGAAAATTGTTACGATGTAACCTATGTAAAGGCCTTCTTGGTGGGATTTCCTCTTGCACTTCGAGGCTCTCTTGATTATTTGATGATCTCATAGCCTGATGAGGATTCAGATGAGTTGAGATGCCAGCCAATATGCCTCTCTCAGGGGCCGGAGAGTGAACCCCAAAAGGATTTTCCTCTTCTTCCTCCATAGCAACCTGTTCAGCTTCCTCTCTCCTTAGATCCTCCTGAACTACCCATGTGTATTCTTCTCCGTTGTTGGAGGGTGAGGAAGACATTATGTTGGTCAAGCTGAATCTGTCAGAAAACAGCAAGGAAAAGAAAACAGAAGATTTCTCCGCGATACGGTGGTCAATAGGTTCGGGGGGTATATAAAGAATTTTTATCTTGGGAGACAAGCAAACTATAGAAAAACGGAGTCCGGAAGGTGCCCCAGGTGGGCACAACCCACCTGGGCGCGCCTGGCTTGCCAAGCGCCTTGGTGTCTTGTGCCCACCAGCGTACGCTTCCTGGTAGTTTCTTATTTTTCTAATTTTCTAAATATTCCAAAACTGACAAAAAATATTTTTGCGGATTTTTCGGAGTTCGTTTACTTACCGTATCACGTACCTCCTTATTTTCACGAATCTGGAGTGTTCCGGAAGGACTCTTTTGTGTGTTCTTCCGGTGTTAACGTTTGGATAATATTACTTTCAACATTAATGGGCGTGATACGTCTCCAACGTATCTATAATTTATGAAGTATTCATGCTGTTATTTTATCATTCTTGGATGTTTTACAATCATTTTATAGCAACTTTATCTCATTTTTTGGGACTAACCTATTGACGCAGTGCCTAGTGCCAGTTGCCGTTTTTTGCTTGTTTTTTACATCGCAAGAAATCAATATCAAAGGGAGTCCAAACACCACGAAACTCCACGGGTATTTTTTATGGGCCAGGAGACAAACTTTGGGCCAGAGCACCACCTGGGGGGTGCCCCGAGGGGGGCACAACCCACCAGGGTGCACCAGGCCCCCCTAGCGCGCCCAGGTGGGTTGTGCCCACCTCGGTGGCCTCCCGCACCCCCTTTTTGCACTATAAATTCCCAAATATTCTGAAACCCTTCGAGGTTAACCTAGATCAGAAGTTCCACTACCGCAAGGTCTCTGTATCCATGAAAACCAATCTAGACCCCATTCCGGCACCCTGTCGGAGGGGGGAATCATCTCCGGTGGCCATCTTCATCATCCCGGCAGCCACCACGATGAGGAGGGAGTAGTCCACCCTCGGGGCTGAGGGTTTGTACCACTAGCTATGTGTTTAATCTCTCTCTCGTGATCTATATCATGGGCTTTGTTAAGATAGATGGATCATATGATGTTTCTCCCCTCCATATTGTTGTTGTGATGAATTGAATCTTTACCCTTTGAAGTTTTGTCTTGTCGGATTGAATATTCAGATATGAGAACACATGATGTATGTCTTGCGGTATGAATACTTGAGGTGGCAATGGGGTATCGTATTGATTCACTTGATATATGTTATGGCACTCAACTCGCGGATTCCCGAGGTGACATTGGGGTAATCTATGCATAGGGGTTGATGCACGTTTTTATTATCTTTTCTCCGATAGAAACTTTGGGGTCTCTCTGTAGTTCTTTGTGTGGATTGAGTATTATGAATATGAATTTTCTTTGGTGTTATTTTAGTACGAACTCTTGATTAGATCGATCGGAAAGAATAGCTTGCGTTATTTTAGTACGAACTATAGGATAGATCGATTGGAAAGAATAGCTTTGAGGTGGTTTCGTACCCTACAAACAATTTCTATCTTTTGTTCTCCGCTAATAGGAACTCGGGAGTCATTCTTTATTGCACTTTGAGGGATAATCACATGATCCAACTATGTTAGCACTGTTGAGAAATTGCACTAGCGAAAGTACGAACCCTAGGCCTTGTTTTCAAGCATTGCAATGCCGTTTTTGTGCCCGTTTACTATTTTCTACCTTGTTGTTTTTATTTATTCAGATTATAAAAATATATTTTTACCATCCATATTACACCTTTATCACCATCTCTTCGCCGAACTAGTGCACCTATACAATTTGCCATTGTATTGGGTGTGTTGGGGACACAAGAGATTTCTTGTATTTGGTTGCAGGGTCGTTTGAGAGAGACCATCTTCATCCTACACCTCTCACGGATTGATAAACCTTAGGTCATCCACTTGAGGGAAAATTGCTACTGTCCTACAAAACTCTGCGCTTGGAGGCCCAACACGTGTCTACAAGAATAAAGTTGCGTAGTAGACATCAGGGCGTACCTGAGATATAATGTTTTATTCATTGCCCATTAACAACCTTCGGGTTAGTACCTTCGGCATTATTTATTTTGATAGCTCCAGACAGATAAACCTCCTCGATAACATAGGGTCCTTCCCATTTGGAGAGGAGTTTTCCTGCAAAGAACCTGAAATGAGAGTTGTACAAAAGAACATATTCTCCGACTTTGAACTCACGCTTTTGGATTCTTTTATCATGCCATCTTTTGACCTTTTATTTAAATAACTTGGCATTTTCTTAAGATTGGGTTCTCCATTCATCTAATGAGCTAATATCAAATAACCTCTTTTCACCGGCAAGTTTGAAATCATAATTGAGTTCTTTGATTCCCCAATATGCTTTACGTTCTAACTCAAGAGGCAAATGACAAGCTTTTCCATAAACTATTTTATAAGGAGACATACCCATAGGATTTTTATATGATGTCCTATAAGCCCAAAGTGCATCATCTAATTTCTTAGACCAATTCTTCCGGGACCTATTGACAGTCTTTTGCAAGATTAGTTTTATTTATCTATTACTAAGTTCAACTTGACCAGTAGACTGAGGATGATAGGGTGATGCAATTCTATGGTTAACATCGTACTTGGCAAGCATTTTACGGAAAGCACCATGAATAAAGTGTGAACCATCATCAGTCATTAAATATCTAGGGACCCCAAACCTTGGGAAAATAACTTCCTTAAGCATTTTAATAGAGGTGTTGTGATCAGCACTACTGGTTGGAATAGCTTCTACCCATTTAGTAACATAATCAACAACAACCAAAATATGTGTATACCCGTTAGAGGAAGGAAAAGGTCCCATGTAATCAAATCCCCAAACATCAAATGGTTCTACAGCAAGTGAATAATTCATAGGCATTTCTTGACGCTTACTGGTATTACCTATTCTTTGGCATTCATCACAATATAAGACGAACTTACGGGAATCCTTGAAGAGAGTGGGCCAATAAAATCCAGATTGCAATACCTTGTGAGCAGTTCTATCTCCAGCATGATGCCCTCCATAAGCTTCAGAGTGACATTTTCGTAGGATTTCTCCCTGTTCATGCTCAGGTACACAACGTTTAATAATACCATCAACTCCTTCTTTATAAAGATGTGGGTCATCCGAAAAGTAATGTCTTAAATCATAGAATATTTTTTTCTTTTGTTGGATGTAAAGCTAGGTGGTAAATATTTAGCAACAATGTAATTAGCATAGTCAGTACACCAAGGAGTGTTATTAGAAATATTTATTGCAGCTAACTGCTCATCAGGAAAACTATCATCAATAGGTAGTAGGTCATCAAGCACATTTTCAAGCCTAGACAAGTTATCAGCTACTGGGTTCTCAGCTCCTTTCCTATCAGTGATATGTAAATCAAATTCTTGCAGCAAGAGAACCCATCGAATAAGTCTTGGTTTAGCATCTTTCTTTTCCATAAGATATTTAATAGCAGTATGGTCGGTGTGAACGATAACTTTAGAGTCAACAATGTAAGATCTAAATTTATCACAAGCAAACACCACTGCTAGGAATTCTTTTTCAATAGTAGCATAATTCCGTTGAGCACAGTCTAGAGTTTTACTAGCATAATGAATAACATTCAGTTTCTTATCAACTCTTTGTCCTAGAGCAGCACCAACAGCATAATCACTAGCATCACACATGATTTCAAAAGGCAGGTTCCAATCAGGTGGTTGAACAATAGGTGCAAAAAGTAAGGCTTTCTTGAGTGTTTCAAAGGCTTCTAAACAATCATCATTAAAAATGAAAGGAACATCCTTTTGCAAAAGGTTTGTAAGAGGCCTAGAAATTTTAGAAAAGTCTTTGATAAATCTCCTATAGAAACCAACATGACCTAGGAAACTACGAATACCTTTGATGTCTTTAGGACATGGCATTTCTCAATTGCATCAACCTTAGCTTTGTCCACTTCAATACCTCTTTCAGAAATTTTATGACCCAAGACAATGCCTTCATTAACCATAAAGTGGCACTTATCCCAGTTCAAGACAAGATTTGTTTGTTCACATCTCTGCAAAACTTGATCAAGATTGCTTAAACAATCATCAAAAGACTTCCCATAAATAGAGAAGTCATCCATGAAAACCTCAACAATCTTTTCACAAAAGTCAGAGAATATAGCAGTCATACATCTTTGAAAGGTAGCAGATGCATTGCATAAACCAAAAGGCATACGTCTATAAGCATAAGTTCCAAAGGGACAAGTAAAAATGGTCTTTTTTTGATCAGGTTGAGAAATAGGTATTTGTGAAAAACCAGAATATCCATCAAGGAAGCAAAAATGTGTGTGCTTAGATAATCTTTCTAGCATTTGATCAATAAAAGGCAGAGGGTAATGATCTTTTCTAGTTGATTTATTTAATTTTCTTAAATCAATTACCATTCTATAGCCTGTAACAATTCTTTGTGGAATAAGTTCATTCTTATCATTAGGAACAACAGTAATACCTCCTTTCTTAGGGACACAATGAACAGGACTTACCCATCTACTATCAGCTATAGGATAGATTATACCTGCTTCCAGAAGTTTTAAGATTTCCGTTCTCACCACTTCCTTCATTTTCGGATTTAACCGGCGTTGGTGATCAACAACGGGCTTAGCATCAGGTTCCATATTAACCTTGTGCTGACATAGAGTGGGACTAATGCCCTTTAAATCATCAAGAGTATACCCAATAGCAGCTCGGTGGTTCCTTAGAACGTTCAATAATCTTTCTTCTTCATGTTCTGAAAGGTTAGCACTAATAATAACAGGATATATCTTCTTTTCATCAAGATAAGCGTATTTCAAAGTGTCTGGCAATTGTTTTAATCAAACACATGATCACCTTTAGGTGGAGGAGGACCTCCTAGAGTTTCAATAGGCAAACTGTGTTTAAGCAGAGGACATTGTTCAAAGAAAATCTTATCTATTTCATTTCTTTCATGCATATGTAAATCATTTTCATGGTCTTGCAAATATTGTTCTAAAGGATCACTAGGAGGCACAGCAATAGAAGCAAGACCAATTATTTCATCCTTACTAGGCAATTCTTTTTCATGAAGCTTTCTACTAAACTTGGAAAAATTAAACTCATGAGACTCATCACCAAAGCTAACACCGACAGTTTGTTTCTCTCAATCTATTTTAGCATTAACGGTGTTCAAGAAAGGTCTACCAAAGATAATGGGACAACAGCAATCTTGTGGGGAACCAAGAACAAGGAAATCAGCAGGGTATTTTATTTTCCCACACAAGACTTCAGCATCTCTAACAATCCCAATTGGTGATATAGTGTCTCTATTAGCAAGTTTAATAGTAACATCTATGTCTTCTATCTCTGCGGGTGCTATGTCATTCATAATTTCTTGATGTAAGGAGTATGGAATAGCACTCACACTAGCACCAATGTCACATAAACCATGATAATAGTGATCTCTTATTTTAACTAAGACAACTTGCATGCCAACAACAGGTCTATGTTTATCCTTTTTATCAGGTTTGGCAATGCTAGCAGCTTCTTCACAGAAGTAAATAACATGCCCATCTACGTTTTCTTCTAGGAGGTCCTTAATCATAGCAACACTAGGTTCTACTTTAATTTGTTCATCAGGTTTAGGTGTTCTAATATAACTTTTGTTAACCACAGTTGAAACTTTAGCATGTTCCTTTATCCTAACAGGGAAAGGTGGTTTCTTAACATAAGCAGTAGGAACAACTGGATCAACATTATAAAGTATAGTTTCCTCTTTAATTGGTATCGGTTCTTTAATTTCTTCTTTAATAGGTGGGTGATATTTAAACCACTTCTCTTTAGGGAGATCAACATGAGTAGCAAATGATTCACAAAAGGAGGCTACTATCTCAGAGTCAGTCCATATTTAGTGCTAAACTTTTGAAAAGTATCAATATTCATAAAAGATTTAACACAATCATACTTAAGCTTAATACCTGACTCTTTACCTTCGTCGAGTTCCCAATCTTCAGAGTTGCGTTTAATTCTTTCCAAAAGATCCCACCGGAATTCAATAGTCTTCTTCATAAAAGAACCAGCACAAGAAGTATCAAGCATGGATCGATCGTTATGAGAAAGTCGAGCATAGAAGTTCTGGAAAATAATTTCTCTTGAGAGCTCATGATTGGGGCATGAATATAACATTGACTTAAGCCTCCCCCAAGCTAGAGCGATACTTTCTCCTTCACGAGGCCAAAAAATTATATATATAATTCCGATCACGATGAACTAGATGCATAGGATAGTTTTTTTGGTGAAACTCCAATTTCAATCGATTCCAATTCCAAGATCCAAAATATCATCGCATAGCCTATACCATGCCAATGCTTCTCCCTTCAAAGATAAAGGGAAAACCTTCTTCTTAACTTCATCTCCAAGTAAACCTGCAAGCTTAAACAATCCACAAATTTGTTCCACATATATCAAGTGCATATCAGGATGTTCGATTCCGTCTCCTGCATAAGGATTAGCTAGCAGTTGTTCTATCATACCCGAAGGAATTTCATATTCAATATTTTTAGTAGGTGCAGTAGGTTGATGGGTAGCTAATTGTGGTTCCGGTCGAGGTGAAGATACCCCGAACAAACCCCTCAAAGGATTGTTTTCCATAGTAACAAGTGACAGTAAATTCAAGCACACTATATAAATGTTTCCTTACAAAATTCCACTTACCAAAGGCGCTTCACTCCCCGACAACGGTGCCAGAAAATAGCCTTGATGACCCACAAGTATAGGGGATCAATTGTAGCTCTTTTCGATAAGTAAGAGTGTCAAACCCAATGAGGAGCAGAAGGAAATGACAAGTGGTTTTCAGCAAGGTAATGTCCGCAAGTGCTGAAATTGTAAGTAACAGAGTAGTTTGATAGCAAGATAATTTGTAACGAGCAAGCAATGATAGTAGTAACAAAAGTGCAACAAGGTAGCCCAATCCTTTTGAGGCACAGGACAGGCCAAAACAGTCTCTTATAATAAGCAAAACATTCTTGAGGGTACACGGGAATTTCATCTAGTCACTTTCACCATGTTGATTCCATTTGTGTTTGCTACTTTGATAATTTGATATGTGGCTGGACCGGTGCTTAGGTGCTGTTCTTACTTGAACAAACCTCCTACTTATGATTAACCCCCTCACAAGCATCCGCAACTATGAGAAAAGTATTAAGAATAAATTCTAACCATAGCATTAAAATTTTGGATCCAATCAGTCCCTTACGGAATAGTGCATAAACTAGGGTTTAAGCTTCTATCACTCTCGCAACCCATCATCTAATAACTACTCCACAATACATTCCCTTAGGCCCAAATATGGCGAAGTGTCATGTAGTCGACGTTCACATGACACCACTAAGGGAATCACAACATACATACTATCAAAATATCGAACAAATATCAAGTTCACATGATTACTTGCAACATGATTTCTCCCGTGACCTCAAGAACAAAAGTAACTACTCACAAATGATAATCCTGCTCAAGATCAAAGGGGTATTAAATAGCATATTGGATCTAAACATATAGTCTTCCACCAAATAAACCATATAGTAATCAACTACAAGATGTAATCAACACTACTAGTCACCCACAAGCACCACTCTATAGTTCCGGTACAAAGATTGAACACAAGAGATGAACTAGGGTTTGAGATGAGATGGTGCTGTTGAAGATGTTGATGGAGATTGCCCTCCCCAATATGGGAGAGTTGTTGGTCATGATGATGATGATGATTTCCCCCTCCGAGAGGGAAGTTCCCCCGGCGGAATCGCTCCGCTGGAGGGCAAAAGTGCTCCTGCCCATGTTCCGCCTCAAGACGGCGGCGCTCCGTCCCGGAAGTCCTCTCCTTATTTTTTCTAGGTCAAAATGATCTATATACCAGAAGATGGGCACCGGAGGTGGGCTTGGGTGAGCATGATACGTCTCCGTCGTATCTATAATTTTTGATTGTTTCATGCCAATATTATACAAGTTTTACATACTTTTGGCAACTTTTTATATTATTTATTGGACTAACCTATTGATCCAGTGCCCAGTGCCAGTTCCTGTTTTTTGCATGTTTTTTGTATCGCAGAGTATCCATATCAAACAAAGTCCAAATGCAATAAAATTTCATGGAGCATTATTTTGGAATATATGTGATTTTTGGGAGTTGGAATCGCCACAAACGGAGGCCCACCCAGCCCGCAAGACACCAGGGCGCGCCAGAGGCCCCTGGCGCGTGGTGGTGGGTTGTGCCCACCTCGTACGTCGGTTGGGGCTCTGCTTCAGGCGCAAGGAAGCTTATATCCATAAAAAATCATGTTAAAATCTCAGCGCAATCGGAGTTACGGATCTCCGGGAATATAAGAAACGGTTTTCGGCCAGATCAGGAGAACGCGAAACAGAAAACAGAGAGGGAGATCCAATCTCGGAGGGGCTCCCACCCCTCCGCCGCCATGGAGACCATGGACCAGAGGGGGAACTCTCCTCCCCATCTAGGGGGGAGGCCAAGGATGAAGAAGAAGTAGGCGGGCTCTCTCCCCCTCGCTTCCGGTGGCGCCGGAGTGCCACCGGGGCAACGATTGGGACGACGATCTACATCAACAATCTTGCTACAGTCAACACCAACTTTCTCCCCCTCTATGCAGCGGTGTAACACCTCTTCCCCCTGCTGTAGTCTCTTCTTAAACATGGTGCTCAACTCCATATATTATTTCCCAATGATCTATGGTTATCCTATGATGTTTGAGTAGATCCATTTTGTCCTGTGGGTTAATCGTGATCTTGGTTGGTATGATTGTATATTTTATTTATGGTGCTGTTCTACGGCGCCCCCCGTTCTCGCGCAAACGTGAGGGGCCCCCGCTGTAGGGTGTTGCAATATGTTCATGGTTTGCTTATGGTGGGTTGCGAGAGTGACAGAAACTTAAACCTGAGTAGGTGGGGTATGACGCATGGGAATAAAGAGGACTTGATACTTAATGCTATGTTTGGGTGTCACGACCTTAATGATCTTTAGTAGTTGCGGATGCTTGCTAGAGTTCCAATCATAAGTGCATATGATCCAAGTAGAGAAAGTATGTTAGTTCATGCCTCTCCCTCATATAAAATTACAAGAATGATTACCGGTACTTGTTATCTATTCCCTAGGGACAAATTACTTTCTTGTTGACAAAAACTCTCTACTAAAACTAAATTAGTTGTGTCTTTATCTAAACAGCCCCTAGATTTTATTTACGTGCTCTTTATTAACTTACAAACCTATCCTACCACACCTACAAAGTACTTCTAGTTTCATACTTGTTTCTGGTAAAGTGAACGTCAAGCGTGTGTAGAGTTGTATCGGTGGTCGATAGAACTTTAGGGAATATTTGTTCTACCTTTAGCTCCTCGTTGGGTTCGACACTCTTACGTATTGAAAGAGGCTACAATTGATCCCCTATACTTGTGGGATATCAGAGCACAACCCACCAGGGCGCGCCTGGGCTCCCTGGCGCGCCCAGGTGGGTTGTGCCCACCTAGTGGGCCCCCTATGGTACTTATTTGCTCCAATATTCTTCAAATATTCCATAAAAAATCTCCATCAAGTTTCAGCTTGTTTGGAGTTGTGTAGAATAGGTAGCCTGACGTAGCTTTTCCAGGTCCAGATTTCCAGCTGCCGGAATTCTCCCTCTTTGTATGCACCTTGCATATTATGAGAGAAAATGCATTAGAATTACTCCAAAAAGCATTATTATGCATAAAAACATCATAAATAACAGTAGGAAAACATGATGCAAAATGGACGTATCAGCAAATATTAAGTCTTTCAGGTGTGGTTGAATTGACAACTCAGCTGCTAATACTCAAGAATATTCTTTGGCTCCCCTTGTGTCGAATCAATAAATTTGGGTTGAATACTCTACCCTCGAAAACTGTTGCGACCCCCTATACTTGTGGGTTATCAATGACATGATGTAGACAAGATCTATTCATGTAGGAATAGACCCCATCTTGTTATCCTTAATAGCAATGATACATACGTGTCATGTCCCCTTCTGTCACTGGGATTGAGCACCGTAAGATCGAACCCATCACAAAGCACCTCTTCCCATGGCAAGAAAAATTGATCTTGTTGGCCTAACTAAACCAAAGATTCGAAGAAGAAATATGAGGCTATAAGTAATCATGCATATAAGAGATCAAAAGAAGACTCAAATAACTTTCATGGATAAAACAGATCTGATCATAAACTCAAAGTTCATCGGATCCCACCAAATACACCGCAATAAGAGTTGCATCAAATACATCTCCAAGAGACCATTGTATTGAGAATCAAGAGAGAGAGAGAGAGAGGAGCCATCTAGCAACTAACTACGGACACGTAGGTCTACAATGAACTACTCACGCATCATCGGAGAGGCACCAATGAGGATGATGAACCCCTCTGTGATGGCGTCTAGATTGGATCTGGTGGTTCTGGAACTTGCGGCGGCTGGAATTGTGTTTCGTCGACTCCCCTAGGGTTTCTGGAATATTTGGGTATTATAGAGCAAAGAGGCGGTGCGGGAGGCCACCGAGGTGGGCACAACCCACTAGGGCGCGCCTGGGCCCCCAGGCATGCCCAGGTGGGTTATGCCCCCTCGGGGCACCCCTCTGGTACTTCTTTGGCCCATCCTGTGTCTTCTGGCCCAGAAAAATTCTCCAAAAAGTTTCATTGTGTTTGGACTCCGTTTGGTATTGATTTTCTGCGAAGTAAAAACAAGCAAAAAATAGTAACTGGCACTAGGAACTATGTCAATAGGTTAGAACCAAAAATGATATAAAGTTGCTACAAAATGATTGTAAAACAACCAAGAATGATAATATAACAGCATGAAACAATCAAAAATTATAGATGCGTTGGACACGTATAAGTAGGTCTCTGGTGAACTTCTCACACGTCATCGGAAGGGCCACAAAGTTGATGTAGAAGCCCTCTGTGATCGACTCCCCCTTCAGCAGAGTACCGAAAAAGGCCTCTGGATGAGATCGCGGAAGGACATAAGCTTGCGGCGGCGAAAAAATTGTTTCGGGTGGCTCTATGGTGGTTTTGGGATTTATGTGAATTGATAGGCTTGGAATTAGGTCAAACGGAGCTGCGTGGGGCCCATAAGCTCATATGGTGTCCCCCTAGGGGCGCGCCGTGCAAGCTTTTGGCCCTCTCGTATCTCTTCTGGCCTCCTCCCAAAGTTTCTAGGGTCCGTCCTGGTCCAAAAAAATCACCGTAAAGTTTCATCATGTTTTGACTTCATTTGGTATTGATTTTCTTGAAAACAACATGCAAAAAACAGGAACTAATACTGGGCACTGAGTTAATAGGTTAGTTTCCAAAATTGATATAAAATCGCATAATAAAGCATATAAAGCATCCAAGGTTGATAATATAATAGCATGAAACAATAAAAAAATATAGATACGTTGGAGACGTATCAGCAAGCACGGAGCCGAGCGAACTTCCTCGTCGTCAGATCTAGAGGGTTGGTCATCCACATGGCACTCTTCTCTGAAGGTTCTCGTTGCAGCTCATGCCGACTCGGGGGGTAGACGGAGGTTGGCGGTGTTGGATTAGGACCGAAGAAAACTTTGGTTGGCTGGCTCCTACCGATAGCGGCGACATCTTGTGCCAATGTTCTCCTTCTTGAAGGCGCATCTGAGGTCCCTTGAAAGGGCATTTCCCGTCTGAAGTGTTTTAGTATTGATGGCAACGCAATTTGTGGACTAACCGTGTGCTTGAGCTACACAAGTGCATTTATATGGGAGAATACGGTTAGGGCACACTGATACGTCCATTTTGCATCATTTTTTCCTACTATTATTTATTATGTTTTAGTCATCATTTCACTTTATGATGCAATACTAATTCCTTTTCTGTCTTACTTTGAAATGTTCACATGAAGATGGAAATTGTCGGTTGATGGAGTTCTAGACCTGAAAAGGCTACAACTGAGATGGATATTCTCCACAACTCCAAATGACCTAAAAATTTATGGAGAATTATTTTGGAATATATAAAAAATATTGATGAAAGAAATACCAGGAGGGGGGGTCACAAGAGAGCCACGAGCTCAGGGGGCGCCCCCTCATAGGGCGCGCCTGGCGAGCTCATGGCTCCACCAGCAGGCCTCTAGGGCCCATCTTCTCCTATATGATGATATTTGCCCTAGACTAAATGAGAAGAAGACTTTCGGGATGAAGCGCCGCCATCTCGAGGCGGAACCTGGGTAAGAGCACTTTTACTCTCCAGCGAAGCGATTCCACCGGGATACTCCCTCCAGGAGGGGAAATCAAAGCCATCGAGATCATCTCTCGGCAGACCAATCTTCATCAACATCTTCACCAGCACCATTGCCTCTCAAACCCTAGTTCATCTCTTGTATTCAATCTTTGTCACAAAGCCTCAGATTGGTGCACGTGAGTTGCTAGTAATGTTGATTACATCTTGTAGTTTATGCTAATTGGTTTACTTGGTGGAAAATTATATGTTCAAATCCTCAAGCATATTCAATACACCTCTGATCTTCAACATGAATATGATTTGTGAGTAGTTACTTTTGTTCTTGAGGACATGGGAGAAATCTTGTTATAATTAATCATGTGAAGTTGGTGTTCGTTCGATATTTTCATGATATGTATGTTGTTCTTCCTTTAGTGGTGTCATGTGAACATCGACTACATGACACTTTATCATACTTGGGCCTAAGGAAGGGCATTGGGGAGTAATAAGTAGATGATGGGTTACGAGAGTGATAGAAGCTCAAACCCTAGTTTATGCGTTATTCCGTAAGGGACTGATTTGGATCCATATGTTTCATGCTATGGTTAGATTTATATTAATTCTTGTTTCGTCGTTGCGGATGCTTGTGAAAGGGGGTAATCATAAGAGGATTCCTTATTCAAGTAAGAACAACACCCTAGCACCGATCCTCCCACATATCAAATTATCAAAGTAGCGAACATGAATCAACTAACATGATGAACGCGACTAGATGACAATTCCCATGTGTCATGTCTTTTGCTACAAAAAGGATTGGGCCACCTTGATGCACCATTGTTATTATTGTCCTTGTTACTTGTTACGAATTACCTTGCTACAAAATTATATGTTACCACTATTTTCAGTATTTGGAGAGAATACCTTGCTGAAAACCGCTTATCATTTCCTTCTGCTCCTCGTTGGGTTCGACACTCTCACTTATCGAAAGGACTATAATTGATCCTGTATACTTGTGGGTCATCACATACCTTTGGAACGAAAGGAATAAAAACGACATTTTTGATACTTTTATTTCTTTGGTCATAGGAAAACTGTACTATTAAGAGGGCCAGAGGGGTCCCGCTTCAGAAGGTATGTGTGGAATCGAATCACGTACACAAACGCATATTGCACCCACTTTTACATCCTTCCATTTTGAGGAGAGAAGCTCTAATCTAATATGTGCAGAAAATTGTACCCAAGTGGTTGTACTGATGATGCTAGAGGTTGTATCGCTTAATCCTTGAGCGATACTACCGGCCGTTCTACCTGGCCAATCACCACCTGAGGGGTGATGCCCTTGGGTTTGGCAGGGGTACCCAGGCGGTAGCTACCTGCTAGTTCCGACTATTGCAAAATGGATGGTACAACCGATGTCCTATGGGGTAGTACCGCACGGGACTTTGCAGCCACCCCTGGTAGCATTCTCATTGGTTGTTGCAGCCCAAGTACCATGATGGGTCTGGCGTGGGTGGTCGCTAGAGTGGTGGGAGCAAGGGCATTACACTGGACATGATGCTACTATGCCCCTGAAGGAATTGCATGCCGATATGTTTCGGTGTTCCTCATAATTTCACAAAATATATCTTATCTGTCACAAAAATTATACCATCCAATTCATATTAGAAAGTAGTTTTTAACAGAGTACTCCCTCTGTTCCTAAATATAAGTCATTTTACTGATTCCAATATGGAGTACATATCGAGCAAAATGAGTGAATCTACATTCTAAAATAGGTCTATAGACATCCGTATGTAGTTCGTACTGAAATCACTAAAAAGTCTTATATTTAGAAACAGAGGGATTAATTCCTATGACGTATACTTATTATATTGTGGATGAATTGGTGGTGAAAGTTGAATCACGCAAAAAGGAGAGCACAATGTAACAAGCGAGGGAGTATATGTTACCAATTTAGCTGCATGTAAGTTGCCTAAAATTTTATTTTGGATCAATCGATTTTGTGGCCGTTGATCTTGCTTTGCAGTTCGTGCTGTTAATTTTTTTGGTTTGTTCTTTGAGGTGTTTGGGTCGTGTTAAATCGAGTTGCCACCAATTTGGGCCACTCGATTCCTTAACAGACATTACAAGGTGTGACACAGTCTTCCCCTTTCTCCCTTTATTTTTCTGTTTTTCTGTTTTTAGCAGTTTTGCCTTTATTTTTTATTTTTCTTCATTAGTTTTTTATTTTGTGAGTATTTTTGGGATGTTGGATGGGTGTACACTTTTACACACAAATGCTATACAATGTGTGCAAAATTTGCACTATTCTACGATTAATCAGTGCATATTAAAAAATGACATTTGAGTGCAAAATTTCTCATTACTTTTTCTTTTGCCACTAATTCATCCTTTCTTAGAAAACTTTATTATTTTGTTTTCGTTTTTGTTTCATTTTCTTTCTTCTTTATGTACCAATGACATTAAATCATTCCTTCTTAGGAAACTTATTATTCCAAAATTCCACTATTATATGATTATTCTTCCATATTATAAAAAGGTGCAATTTCTATGAAAATTGTGTGCAAATTTCGACATTTTTAAATTTTCTTTCTTCTTAAAGGGCAATACCAATGCCACTAACTCATTCTTCGTTAGAAAAGTTCATTACTTTGTTTCTATTTTTTGTTTCATTCCTTGTCGGGAAACTTACTATTTGAAACACCACTATTATGACCTTATTCTCGCATATTCTAAAAAGCTCAAAATTTTGTGTATATTGTGTGCATTTTTTTTCATTTTTTTTTTGATTTTTCATTTTCTTAAACGGCAATACCAGTGCCACTAATTTTTTCTTCCTTAGAAAACTACATTATTTAGTTTTAGTTTTAGTTTCATTTTATTTGTTCTTTAAGGCTAATACCAATGCCACTATTTCAGAAAAAAGCAATGTCGGTAATTCATTCTTTTTAGGAAACTTTTTTCTTCAAAATTTCAGTGTTATATGCTTCTTCTTGCATATTATAAAAAGACACAATTTATGTGTAAATTGTGTGCGCATTTTATTAAACTTTTGTTTTCATTTATTTTTAGAGGGTAATACGGATGCCACTAATTCATTCATTTGTGGAAATTTTCATTATTTTGGTTTTGTTTTAGTTTTTATTTCATTTTACTTCCTTTTAAGGGTAATACCAATGCAACTAATTCACTACTTCTTAGAAAACTTTATTTTTGTGAAATTTTCACTAGTATATGATTATTCTGTCATATTATAGAAAACATTTTTTTAAACTATGTGCATTTTCAATATTATGTGCTTATTCTTGCATATTTTTTTGCATTTTTTATATAAATTATGCGCATTTTTTCATTATTTGCTTTACTTTTTATTTTATTTTTCCTTTAAGGGTAATACATATGCCACTAATTCTTTTCTTCTTAGAAACCTTCACTTTTTTTGTTTTTGTTTTTATTTTGGTATATTAGTGTCGTGGGGGGGAAGGCTAGAGAAAGTAAACGTTTATATGTTATGTTATTTACACATAGTTGCATAAATATTTTTTTCCTTTTATTTTTTGTTTTTTCAATTTAGGGTTAATTCACTCCCATGATTCATTTTTCTTCCAAAGAAATTTGTCATTCTTTGTTTTTCCTCTGTTCAATTGTCATGTGCTAGCACCACTGGTATGAAGAATCATTAGTCAAAATCTTTACGTAAAACAATAAGCTCCACTCCCACCATTCACTCCCTTATACAAAGTTAACTAGTATGTGGAATTAAAGTAAAATTTGTACATAATATATGATTCAAGTCCACATAAAAATGTCCAGTGCGCACCGTGTCCTATGCTTTTGTTGATCGACACCTGAAAGAAGTACCAGTCCTATGCATGAATATCAATGTCCAGTGCGCACCGTGTCCTACAACTGGGCATTAAAGTAAAAAAGAAGATGAAGTGAGTAGCCAGCACGAACGATCGAGTAGAAAGCATGTAGACATGCGAGCGAATCGACCGAATGCACTTTATGGTCAATCGATTGACCTAGAAAACGGTAGTCAATCCCTTAATAACTTATTAATTAACTTTGAAAAGAAAGAAAAAATTCGTCAAAAAAGAAGAAAATGTACATGGGCCACACCGAGCCGCCCCATTAACGAAAATCGGCTGAGTGCGGTTGTTACCCGTGAAAAAAGCCCCGCCACGTTTCTAATTGCTAGCTTTCCTCTTTCCCGATCTCGAAAAAAAGTACTCCAGTTCCAGTGCCGTTCAACCACGCCCGGTCCCTACCCCCCGCCGGCCGCTCCAGTTCCCGTGCTGGTCGAACGCGTCTGCTCCCTGCCCTCTCAATTTGGTACAAAACGCCCACATCACTCCCCTCTTCTTCCCTAGACGATCCCTTCATCACCTTGCTGGTCACTCAACAGTGCCTTTTCACTTGATGAAGCAAGTGCTATTAAGCTAGTAATCCATAATTAAAAATATGTTCATGAATTTGAAAATATTCAAGAATTCAAAAAATGACCGTGAATTCGATTTTTTCATGAATTGAAAAAATATTCACAAATTTTAAAAGTTTTAATGAATTCAAAAAAATCATGAGTCTGAAAAGGTTTTCATGACTTCAAATATTAAAATTTGATGATTTAAAAAAAGTTGGCAAATTCAAAACACGTATGGTCTTCCTACTCCATACAGCCCAATCTTCCACCTCGTTATTTTCTCCCCTAACCACACACGCGCAGAGAAGCCACCATGGCTCTTTAGGTTTCGGCCCCTCCCCATAATCCGGCCACAAGGTTTGTTGCGCCGCCGTCCCGCAACTCCATCTGAGTCATGTCGCCCCTAATCTTCGCCTCCACCACCGCTCCTGACCACCGCCTTACGCCGACGGACCGAGCTGCCCCTGCACCGCGTTGATGGTTCTGCTGCACCGCACAGGAGCTCCACCTTGGCCCCCGAATCCAGATATGTCCGCCCGACTCAGGAGGATGTATGGATTTTGGTCTTGATTTATGTCATATATGTTGTCTTCCCCCAAGCAGGGCCTACGCCGTTCCCGCCAGTGGCCAGTTCCATCCTTGCGGTCTCTCCAGATCGACTCCAACAACCGGTGTTGGTGCCTTTTAATCGTACTTGTTGCCTCATTTCCTAGCGCTGCTTCTCAGCCTGATGACCATGTGGTTTTGCTACATCCGGGCAAACAGTCAACTTCTAATTCTCAAAATCCACAGCCACAACTGATTCTCGGTTCTTTCCTTTGTCCGCACTCACCCGCCGCCACCCCGGCGGCCGCCTCTTCAGCCACCATCCTGGCTGGTAGTGGCCTACCAAGTTCCTCATCATGACCCAAGGCAAGCCAATCGATTGCGAAATAATCCCTACAAGAGACAATCGTCAATTCCATTTCCGGGTGAGACTCCCATCGACTGTGGACCCCCCTCGCTGGCCGGACCGTGCACACGAACACCGTCATTGCTGGATGTAAATGCGTCGCAATTCAGTTTCCTCTATACTCACTATTGCAGGATAGTGCTAACACGACACTACGATCAGAGACCCTTTGCCGAAATTGTGAGCGATGCAATAATCGCAAATGGTGGTGTAAAAAACAGTCAAAAAAGGTGCAAAACGTTTGCGATGGCGGAGCCATCAAACACGGTTCAGATTTCAGTTGTGTGTGCGATGCAGGGCACACGGTTAATCCATTCAAACTGTTTGCAATGAGGCAGACACTGGTGCACGTTGGTCCTAGACAAACAGTTTTTTACCCCTTTCCGCGACGGCATTTGGAACCGTCGCCAAGTGAGTGTGTGTGATAGGGTGTCATTCCCACACGACCCAGAAATCATCGGGGATAGGCCCTCCTGGGACCCAGTCTGGGGTCGTGTGCGATCGGGCGAGGCATCGAAACCCAATCATTTCCGTAGGTATGTACATCCCACACGGTGAATCCCAGAAATCATTTCCGTAGGTATGTACATCCCACACGGTGAATCCCAGAAATCATTTCCGTAGGTATGTACATCATACACGGTAATCCGAGAAAATCATTTCCGTAGGTATGTACATCCCACACGGTGAATCCCAGAAAAACATTTCCGTTCGTATGTATATCACACACAGTCTATCCAAGGAATACGTTTTTGTTCTTATGTACATCCCACACAGTCAATCCAGGGAAAACATTTCCGTTAGGACGTAAATCCCACACAGTTTTATGTGTAGGCTCATGTGTGAAAGGTGTAACTATCACACACGGTCGTCCTTGGTTACTGTTTGCTTTTATCAACTATATCACACACGATTTGATGAAGAAAACTGTGTGGCATTGGGCTATCCATCGCAACCGTTTTTACTGCTAGAACCGTTTGCAAAGGTCCATGACACATTTAGCAGGTTTATTAAAATTCCAGTATTACACAAATTCACATTTCATATCGAACAGCTGTTTGCCAATTTCATATCAGGCACATAAATATATTATAACATCATAGTACGGTAGCTACAAGAAAACAACACAGTACAACATATAGCTAGTTCAACTTCATAAGAACAATATATTCATTTCCCTAATCGAGATCATCCAGGCTCGTCTTATCCACCTCTGCTTTCAGTTCGGTAAGAACCCGTTTTGCACGGGCCAACTGGGAAAGTGCCTCCTCCTTCGCCAACACCATCTTAGCAAAGTCTTTTTTTTAATCTGAGCTCATTCTCCACCTTCAACTTTTTATCCCGCATCCTGAAATATGCTTCAGCGTTGACAAGACTTTCTCTAAGCCTAGCTGCGTTCACTTCCTCATACATGCTCCAGAGCTTTGTTAGGCACATCTCCAAAGACTGTGGCCACTCTTGATCAACCCACTCCAAGTAAGAACACTTCCGTTCATCCTATAATATTTAAAATTAGATCAGTAACAATTGCAGGGGAAATGGGTTTATAGCAACATAGAAAATCACCAATGCTTATTTTGAAAAACTGAAGAAACATGTTAATTATGACATATCTTCTCAAAAAGATCAATGTGCAAATGAAATAATTGGTATTGAGACAACAATCAAATTCTGGAACATCAGAAGCTATAATTAACTACAACGACGCTACAAGTTCTTACTCATGTACAATAAATAACAAATTGAACATTTTATGAGGAAGGTAAATATAACTGCAACATCATAGCGACAGTGTTTGGATGGCAGCAAATTGATACTAACAGGTGTGTACATGCACAAATTTAGTAACATAGAACTAATAGCACTAAGGCCGTCCATTATCTATGCCAAAACTGGTGTAAAGACAACTGTTGCTACATCTCGCACTGGTGCCCTGAACTGGCGAGCCGATGCAGCGGAAAAAAAATCAGGGACCCGGACTCCGGAGCACGTAGTTGCTCCGATGCCCAGTTTCTTCGTGCCATAAAGATTTAGTATTTTATTGCTTGGCTGCTCGGATGTGTGGACCAAAGTTGGCTGCACAAACTGCTGAAGCGGTGCCAAATAATTTTCTAATGGCACCGCTGATGAGATGGCAACAATTTAAGATACTAGGTACAAACTGTGACACTGTCTTAGGATGCGTTTGGTTGAAGGTGTGGTATGAATGGGTTGGGACCGTGACAGTGTCTCAATCACATCTAACAAATGATTTGTAACAACGGAAGAGGGTCTAACCTTATCTGCACATGCCAGAAACTTCCTCCCAGTGTCCACAGAATCAAACACAAGTAGCTTCACGCATGGAGATTGGTGGTGACAACGAGCAGATAGATCTTCATTCCAAGTCATAGCCCAAGAGAGAGAAGAGAGGCATACCCGGGTGGTGAAGGAGTAGTAGCCGGAGGAGGAACCACTGGAGATGTCTTTGAAGAAGACCATGGCGACCCCGGCGGTAGGATGCGTGACGGCGAAAGTGAGGAAGCGGCTATAGCTTAGCAAGGAAGGAAGTAAGGAGGAAACAGGGGAAATGTGACTTGTGGTCAGGGAGAAAAGGGGGTGGGGAAGGGGGGAAGGGGGGCGGGGGTAAATATTTGGCGGTAGGCCAAAATTTTGGAAATGTGGAGGGAAACTTTGCGCGCCGTGCCGCGGGACCATTCACTTTGAACGATTGTGTGCATCGCAAACGATTCTTCTGCTTTACGCGCATGGGATGAGTTTGATAATTCAAATTTTGGTCTCAAGGCATGGGCACATTCACTATGAACGCGCGCGGTGCCACCAGACCATTCACTTTGAACGATTGCGTGCATCGCAAATGATTCTTCTGCTTTACGCGCATGGGATGAGTTTGATAATTCAAATTTTGGTGGAAATTTCCCCGGGTACGTCATTGCATAATTTAACATCGCTTGCTAATTTGGGCACAAAAAAGAGCGTACAGTAGACAAACCACACTTCCTGAATCGAGCAATTTTAGTAATTACATAGAGCCAGTTGACCTAAACATTGCTCTAACAAAAGACCAGCATTAAAAACAAAGCCTAAGTACGCATAATTAAAAATCCACCGCCGCGCCGGCCTATGCATCGCCGGTGTGAGATGAGACGTCGATGACTTGTCCTGGCGACATGCCGCTGTTGGTGGACTCCGCACCCCCCCCCTGCTGAAGTCGACTGCGTCCTCGTCCTCGTCCTCGGCGCCGCCCTCAAGGTTGTAGTACTCGTAGTAGTGACTGCGCCAGAGCTCGCGTTCGTACTCCACCGCCGATTCCTCGACGGACAGACTCTTCTCTACCTCAACCTCGGCCACGCGCAACTCCTGCTCCCGGTGCTCCTCGATCTCCGCCGCCTCCTGCATCTCCAGCTCCCGCTGGGCGACCTCATGAGGAAGCAGGTGCTCCATGGCCACCTCCGCCTTTTCAGACGTGGGTTGCATGCTGGAGTCCGAGGTGGCCTGGAATATCTTGGCGTGTGCATCCTTGATTCGTGCGTGGATGGCCTCGACCCGGGCCAGGGCGACATCATCGGCACGGACGGCAGCTCGAGCACTCTCGGCGTTTGCAGCCGCCATCGCAGCAGCAGCTGCAGCCGTCTCGGCTGCTGCAGCTGCCCTGTCGGTTGCCGCCGACGCTCTCTCGGTGGAAGCGGCCGCGCTCAATGCGGATGCGGCGACACTCTTGGCGTAGTCGGCCGAGCTCTCGGCGCAGGCGGCGGCGCTCGGGGGGGACGCGACCATCGTACGGGCCTTCACGAAGCATTTCCACGGCGTCATCTTTGCAAAAGGGGCTGCGGGAATGGGGATCGAGATTTGTGGATTCGGGGGTTGCTGGCACTAGAGCAGACGAGCCGGCGAAGCTTATGGAGGAAGACTTAAATAGACCCAAATATTTTCATCGCAAACGGTTCCTAGAAAACAACTGCGTGTGATGTTGTAGATATTTTTTATTAGTTGTGAAAGACGAATTTGGAATAAAGTGCCAACGGATGGTGTTTTAAATGAACGAGAAATTTTGTAGTACTAATACAACTGTCATGTCAAATTTTGGAAAATTTCAGGGGTCATTTGACCTTCTAAGTCATTTAAGGGATTTTCTAGCCATTTAATTACCATAATTGAAATTTGAACTACATGTATATGCAACAGCTAACCATAACGGTTTGAAAACTCATATTTCGTGTACTTGTGTGCGATTTAATTCCATGTGCAGTAAACTGGAAGGAATTTTCAAACATATTGGTCTAACGGCTATGACACCATTAAGCATGGGGTAACATGGCATTTTAATTCCAAAATATTAAAAAAAATCAGAAACACATGAAACCTTGGTTGATGTAATGTCATGCCACCAAGATGATGTGGTAAAGAAATTGGCATGTTTGACGAAAGTTTGGACACACACCCCTCACAAACCGGAGCAACTCGCTAGAAGGTTCGTCGTTCGGAGAGGGAACAATGCATGTTTGATGACGAACGGGAGATAGCATCCTCTTACGGCCTTCAAATTTTTTCTACGTCTAACGTGCACTACTACAACTGTAATGTGGAATTTTGGAAAATTCTAGGGGTCATTTGACCTTTTAAAGACATTTAAGTGATTTTCTAACCATTTAATGACCGTAATTCAAATTTGAACTACATCTACATGCAATGCCTAACCAAAACGTTTTGAAAAATCATATATGTGTACTTGTGTGCGAGATAATTCCATGTGCAGTAAATTAGAAGGAATTTTCAAACATATTGGTCTCACGACATGGACACATGCATACGTATGCATGGAATGACATGGCATTTTAATTCAAAAAATAGAAAAATGATGAGAAACACATGAAACCTTGGTTGATGTAATGTCATGCCACCAAGATGATGTTGTAAAGAAATTGGCATGTTTGACGAATGTTTGGACACGCACCCCTCACAAACCGGAGCAACTCGCTAGAAGGTTCGTGGTTCGGAGAGGGAACAATGCATGTTTGATGACGAATGGGAGATAGCTTCCTCTTACGGCCTTCAAATTTTTTCCTACATTTAACATGCACTAATACAACTGTCATGTGAAAATTTGGTAAATTTCAGGGGTCATTTGACCTTTTAAAGACATTTAAGTGATTTTCTAACCATTTAATTACCGTAATTCAAATTTGAACTACATCTACATGCAACGCCTAACCATAACGGTTTGAAAAATCGTATTTTTGTGTACTTGTGTGCGAGTTAATTCCACGTGCAGTAAATTCGAAGGAATTTTCAAACATATTGGTGTCAAGGCATGGGCACATGCATGGAGTGCATGCCATGGCATTTTAATTCCAAAAAAAAATTAAAAATGATCAGAAAAACATGAAACCTTGCTTGATTTAATGTCATGCCACCAAGATGATGTGGTAAAGAAATTGGCATGTTTGACGAAAGTGTGGACACACACCCCTCACAAACCGGAGCAACTCGCTAGAAGGTTCGTGGTTCCAAGAGGGAACAATGCAATGTTTGATGACGAACGGGAGATAGCTTCCTCTTACGGCCTTCAAATTTTTTCAATGTCTAACGTGCACGACTACAACTGTAATGTGAAATTTTGGAAAATTCTAGGGGTCATTTGACCTTTCAAAGACATTTAAGTGATTTTCTAACCATTTAATGACCGTAATTAAAATTTGAACTACATCTACATGCAACGCCTACCCAAAACGGTTTGAAAAATCATATCTATGTACTTGTGTGTGTGTTAATTCCATGTGCAGTAAATTAGAAGGAATTTTCAAACATATTTGTCTCACGACATGGACACATGCATACGTATGCATGGAGTGACATGGCATTTTAATTCAAAAAAAAGACCAGAAACACATGAAACCTTGGTTGATGTAATGTCATGCCACCAAGATGATGTGGTAAAGAAATTGGCATGTTTGACAAATGTTTGGACACACGCCCCTCACAAACCGGAGCAACTCGCTAGAAGGTTCGTGGTTCCGAGAGGGAACAATGCATGTTTGATGACGAACGGGAGATAGCTTCCTCTTACGGCCTACAAATTTTTTTCCTACGTTTAACGTGCACTAATACAACTGTCATGTGAAAAATTGGTAAATTTCAGGGGTTGTTTGACCTTCTAAAGACATTTAAGTGATTTTCTAACCATTTAATGACCGTAATTCAAATTTGAACTACATCTACATGCAACGCCTAACCAAAACGGTTTGAAAAATCATATTTTTGTGTACTTGTGTGCGAGTTAATTCCATGTGCAATATATTCGAATGAATTTTCAAACATATTGGTGTCAAGGCATGGGCACATGCATGGAGTGCATGCCATGGCATTTTAATTCCAAAAAATTAAAAAATGATTAAAAACATGAAACCTTGCTTGATTGAATTTCATGCCACCAAGATGATGTGGTAAAAAATGGGCCTGTTTGACGAAAGTTTGGACACACACTGCTCACAAACCGGAGCAACTCACTAGAAGGTTCGTGGTTTCGGGAGGGAACAATGCATGTTTGCTGACGGACAGGAGATAGCTTCCTCTTACGGCCTTCAAATTTTTTCCTACGTTTAACGTGCACTAATACAACTGTCATGTGAAAATTTGGAAATTTTCGGGGGTCATTTGACCTTTTAAACACATTTAAGTGATTTTCTAACCATTTAATGACCGTAATTCAAATTTGAACTACATCTACATGCAACGCCTAACCAAAACGGTTTGAAAAATCATATTTTTGTGTACTTGTGTGCGAGTTAAAAAATTATCAGATGATGTAAATATCTAGTGTTCATAAAAGGAAATGTAAAGATCTGGCAAGACAACCGGCCCCCACACGATTGGCACTCTATCTCGTGGCTCGAGGTTTGGTAGGTGATTGGCGTGGATCATTAATCAGACACGATTCTGTATTGGAAACCGTCAGCTATTATGTTCACACATGGATTTGCTGCCGGAATTGTGTGTAATGCAAACTACAGTACTCGTAAATTCCGGCGACTGGCGTGTGTACTGTCCCCGTCGATCTAGATTCCGGCCGCCAATAAATACTACCTTTCTCACGTCGTCCCGCCTGCATTCTCATCTACATCCTCCTCTCGCTCGCCCTCTTTCTCTCTCTCTCAAATCGCTGCCATGGCGCCGCCGGTCTGCCCACACGCCGACAAGGAGTCGCCGCCCCCCGAGGACTCCCACTCGATTAGCAGCGACGAGGACCCCTACGCGCCACCTGACGAGGTTGCGCCGGACCCCCCAACTTTGGATTGGTTTTGGGGCCAGTACAATCTTTGTCTGTGGAAGTCGCTGCCGCCGGCTAAGAAAGCCAGGCAAGTGGCATTCAAGAAGGAGATGGCGGAGGAGGAAGCCAGGTACTAGGCGGCCTGTGAAGCCCGTGATGCCGCCTGGAAAAAGTTGGCGGCTGAGCTTTGGGGGCGGGCGCGTCGTCGTGCCGAGGAGGTGTACAAAGACGGGTACTTCGCGAGGAAGGTCATAGGCGCTGGGCACCTCGTCGCTGCGTGGAGGTGGGCCGATAAGCTCCAACGTGCCACCGACGAGGAGCTCCGGTGGGTGCCCAATGAAATGGCAAGATCAGCCGCGCGCGTCCGCCAGCAAGAGGCAGATCGGTACGTCAAGCGCTGTGAGGCGGAGGATTCGGAGTACTGCCTCCGCACTGGGAAGACGCCGCGCACCAGGGAGCTGCTGGCGGGGGCTGCCGGAATACTGGCCCCAGGAGGGATTATTAGTTTTTGTATTGTTTGTTTTCAATTTTATGCATTGTACCTAGTACTTAAGTATCATCACGTATATGTGATGATATTATATATATATATATATATATATATATATATATATTCTGTGATGATTTAATGAACAATTAATATATATATATATTATGAATTCCATTTTCTATCTGTTTTTGTATACTAATTTGAATCTAGCTGTTATCATCCACATATACAGAATGGAAAGCGTATATACACACATTGAAACAAAACATATAAGAATGGAAAACAGAGTACACACATTGAAACAGAGCAATAAACAGAGCAATACTATGATTGCTGTGAATACAAAGCTATCCACGTCGAAACAACTTTTCAAAATAAAACGCGTCCATGAGACCATGACCAGCAGCCCTTCCCTAGGGTAGCTCTTGGCTCTGCCTGAACTCGTGCAGGCGTTCGTCCAAGAGGTCGACATGCTCGCGGTACATCTGGAGCGCGATCTCGAGCTCCAAGTTGGCTATTTCATCGGAGTCACCAACTCGAGGATGCGACGGCCATGTTCCTCTACTGCGCCCAGGTGGACACCTGGGCCAAGGAGGCGGTCAAGCCTATGGACCAGCGCGTTGGCATCCAGCGGACCACGGACAAGGCGAACGGCGACACCCATGCGAACGGTGCGGCGGGCGTCTGGTGCAAGTACGGCGTGGCCGTCATCTGGTGCAAGTACGGCACTGAGGGCCTCTGCCCACTCTTGGCGAGGAATGGGGGTACTGACGGGACGTGTACCCAGGTGCAACGCCGTGTCGACAGTAGGAAAGCGCCGATGGATCCGCTCTTGCTGTGCGGCGCGCCGCGCCTCTCGCTCTGCGGCGCTCCAACGGTCTCGCCGTGCGGCGAGCCGCAGCCTATCGGCGCAGACGCGCCTAGCTTGCTCTGCGGCGCGCCATCGATCATGTTGTGCGGTGAGCTGCAGCCTGTCGGCGCTGACATGCCTATCTTGATCTGCGGCGCTCAAGCGCCATGCGCCAAAGTTCTGCTCAACCCTGGCGATGACGTGCATCACAGCGTCGTCCATCACGTTGCCGGGGAGCGCCTTGGCCTCGACGGGCCGTGGCGCCTGCTCGTTTTCCTCGTCGATGAGGTTGATGGCAGAGGCGTTGCTTTGGTGGGTTGGCATGCTTGGAAAAGGTGGATGTGCTACAGGCTGCGCTTGTCGCCTCCGTGCGTCGCGCGCCCCCTATGTGCAATATAGCAGGGTGGCGGGAAACAGGTGAGGAAATGGCGGGAAACGGTGGCGTGTTCATAAAACGACATCAATTAATGGAAACTTAGCATCGAGCTAGCACAAGAAGTAGATGATGATCAGACGAACAGGACCACACTAGGGATCTCGTCGGTGATGAATTCATCAATCCCAAACGGTTGAATACTAGCAAGTGTTTTCCCACAACACACCCGGCCTATTCCATCATAAATAGGTCGGATGGATCAACTATATGCCACGTATCGCACATTGTCAAAAAGTAATGCGGTAGACCTTCTTTAACATGTGTTAAAAAATAAAATAAAATAAAAATAAGGACCTCGAGGTTAAATTAGCTGAGGGAATGGGGCATTTCGGTCATTTGACCGAAATGACCCATCCCATCACCTAATTTAACATCGACACAACTTCCCATCCAGTCACCCATCCGATGGTTGCTCCAGCCTGAGCACACTTAACTTGATAGTTTTCTTACATGAGCTACTGGTGGAACAGCCTAGTCCTTGCTGATAGGAATGCCTCTTCGCATCCTTATGGCGTATCCGGATGACCGCCCGTCCACCAATGGCCAATATATGTTGTGTAGACAGAGCATATCACATATGTCTTATTAGAAGCAATCATTTGCATTATTATCGGTCTTCGCACACATTTCTGATTACATACCTGTTTGCCACGTATCACACACATCTTGTTATATTGAACCGTTTCTGTTCTCTTGCCTAATCACAAATAGTTCATTCGAGTGAACCGTATGCTGTACATCGCACACACCTTTGATCTGGCTGACCGTTTCTTTTGTGTTGCCTAATCACAAACAGTTCATCCGAGTGAACCGTATGTTGTGTATCGCACACGCCTCCATCTGGCTGCCCGTTTCTTTTGTTCCTCCTCATCGCAAACAGTTCATTGAACTGAACCGTATGCCCTTCATCGCACATGCAACTAAAATCTGAACCGTGTTTGATGCATCCTTCATCGCAAACGTTTTACACATTTCTGATGGTTTTCATACAAAACCGTTTGTGATTATGGCATCGCACATAGTTTCTCGAAGGGTCTCTGATCGTAGTGTCGCGTTAGAAGCATCCTACAGTAGTGAGAACAACAGAAACGGGTAGCCATATCAATGTGTGTGCGATGCAGGACACATGGTTGATCCATTTGAACTGTTTGCGATGAGGTAGTACAACAGAAATGGGCAGCCATATCAATGTGTGTGCGATAAACGGCATATGGTTCACTCGGACGAACTGTTTTCGATTAGGGAACACAACAGAAACGGTTCAACTTAACAAGATGTGTGTGATATGGGACATACAGTTCACATGGATGAACTGTTTGCAATGAGCCAAAAGAGCACAAACAAGTCGTGTAAACAAGATGTGTGTGATACGTGGCAAACAGCCGACTCGGAAGAACTATTTGCGGTGAGAAATTACAACACAGATGGTCAGTACAGTTACTTCGTGTGCGATTCTGTGTGTACAAAAAACTTTCAAAAACGCAAACTAGTTGCTTGCGGTGGCTAGGAGTATCGCACACGATGCGTCTGCGAGTACTCGTGTGCGATGGTTAGTATGTTAGACATACGTTTCCTTATGTTAACATGTGTGTGAATTTGCAATATGGACAATTAATATGCAAATGCCTTCCGGATATCGGGCACACACTTAAACTCAATGAACTGTGTACGATACTAATACTTTCTGTGAAAATTTATGAACTTGGGTAGCAGCATTTGAGTAACATATATATAGTGCTTACACTATTCGACAAAAGGAGGATCTTCGTAACACGGTTTTGACAACCATATGGTCCATATCTACATACTTAACATAGTAACAACTATAACATTTTAAGAGGCTAAGGGCCAACAACCATATGGTTCATATCTACATACTTAACATATATAGTAACAGTTAGCACATTTTAAGAGGCTGAGGGCCAACAACCACAACTATCCACTGGAAGCAGCTTGATCACAGCGACTCGACATCTCGTCAATGAAAAGGAAGAGCCCTCATGTGGCTTGGTAGAGCATGAGTAGAACAGCGTCTCCAATTTTCCAATATGGATGCATTGCCACGAGAAGCGAGAACTTGTTAATTTGAATGGTTCCATTTCTGCGGGAAATGCAGTACATTGCAATCACTTTGGCGTTATTAGCAAGCACAAGTGTAATTCGACCACGCCGGAAAATCGATCCAGGAACTGCTACAGGGGGCAATTTCTATTGACATGTAGAATAAAAACCAATTGTAACATATCGTTGAAGATATATATAGTTTATGAGCATCGGTAATAAAATAAGACTTTTTACCAGCGTTTGTACACACAATTGGTCTTGTTCAGTGTGTGCATCATAGGTCTAATTAATCCCATCCAAAATCTAGTGTTCATACGCTGTGCTATTGATACGTCTCCAACGTATCTACTTTTTCTCACGCTTTTCCTCTTGTTTTGGACTCTAATTTGCATGATTTGAATGAAACTAACCCCGGGCTGACGCTGTTTTCAGCAGAACTACCATGGTTTTGTTTTTGTACACAAATAAAAGTTCTCGGAATGGAACGAAACTTTGCGAGGATTTTTTATATCAATAATAAGAATTTCTGGAGCCAAGACCCACCATAGGGCGCGCCCAGGTGGGTTGTACCCACCTAGTGGCCCCACTGACGACCCCCCTGATACTATAAAGTCACATTATTCAAGAAAAAATCAGGGAGAAAGCATTATCGCGATCCACGAACCTGGCATGCCCAGGTGGGTTGTGCCCACCTGGTGGCCCCACTGACGACCCCCTGATACTATAAAGTCACATTATTCAAGAAAAAATCAGGGAGAAAGCATTATCGCGATCCATGGGACGGAGCCACCGCCAAGCCCTGTTCTTCCTCGGGAGGGCAGATCTGGAGTCCGTTTCGGGCTCCGGAGAGGGGGATCTTCGTCATCACCAACCCATCTCCATCGCCAATTCCATGACGCTCCCCACCTGGAGTGAGTAATTCCTTTGTAGGCTCGCTGGTCGGTGAGGAGTTGGATGAGATTCATCATGTAATCGAGTTAGTTTTGTTAGGGCTTGATCCCTAGTATCCACTATGTTCTTAGATTGATGTTGCCATGACTTTGCCATGCTTAATGCTTATCACTTTGGGCCCGGGTGCCATGAACGCAGATCTGAACCATTTATGAATTCATCATTATATCCATGTTTTAGATCAGATCTTGCAAGTTATAGTCACCTACTACGTGTTATGATCCGGCAACCCCGGAGTGACAACAACCGGGCCCACTCCTGGTGATGACCGTAGTTTGAGGAGTTCATGTATTTACTATGTGTTAATGGTTTGTTCCGGTTCTTTATTAAAAGGAAGCCTTAATATCCCTTAGTTTCCAATATGGACCCCGCTCCTGCGGGAGGGTAGGACAAAAGATGTCATGCAAGTTCTTTTAATAAACCACGTATGACTATTTACGGAATACATGCCTACATTATATCGATGAACTGGAGCTAGTGCCATATCGCCCTAGGTTATAACTGTCACATGATGAATATCATCCAACAAGTCACCGATTCAATGCCTACAAATTTATTTATATTGATCTTTCTGCGTTACTATTGCTATCATCACGGTTACACTTGCTACAACTGCTATCACTATTACCGTTACCGTTGCTATTGTCACTACTATCAAAACTATCATATTACTGTGCTATTGATTACTTGCTGCAGATAATTAATCTCCAGGTGTGGTTGAATTGCCAACTCAGCTGGTAATACCTTCAAATATTCTTTGGCTCCCCTTGTGTCGAATCTATAAATTTGGGTTGAATACTCTACCCTCAAAAACTATTGCGATCCCCTATACTTGTGGGTTATCAAGACCTTTTTCTGGCGCCATTTCCGAGGAGCATAGCTATATTTTTTAGTCACTTGGGATTATTATCATATTATCACTATGAAGAATCTGAAGGATCCTAAGACTAAGATATTTCCCTCAAGGACGAGGGGAGGTAAGGAACTGCCATCCAGTTTTGCTTTAGATTCACCTTCTATTATGAGTAAACTTGCACCACTACCACATGCTATCAATTCTAATATGTCGCAAGTTATTGATGATGCTACTTCTACTATGAATGATGCTTATGATGATGCTAGTACCTTGCTTGATAATGATGATGTGCCACTTGGTGATTTTCTTGATGAACAAATTGCTAGAGTAATACAACATGATGTTGTTGAATCTGATGATGAGCTTGAAACTGAAACTCCTAAAACACCTGCTAGAACTAGCCTTCCTAGTTATGAATTGCCTAAGGTACCGGAAGGTTATGTTATGAGTGAAGAAGCAACTAGAGATATTCTTGCTTGTAAGGATAGAGATGATCTAGAGAAATTACTGTGCAAGTATAAAGAAAAATCCCTGAATGCTAGAATGAAATGTGATCCTAAGTTTGCTACTTCACCTATCTGTATTGCTGATAAGAATTATGAATTCTCTGTCGACCCAGAGTTAATTACTTTGGTTGAATCTGATCCTTTCCATGGTTATGAAACTGAAACTGTTGTGGCACATCTTACTAAGTTGAATGATATAGCCACCCTTTTTACTCATGATGAGAAAACTCGCTATTACTTTATTCTCAAATTATTTCCTTTCTCATTAAAGGGTGATGCTAAAGCTTGGTACTATACTCTTACTCCTGGTTGTGTCTGTAGTCCCCAGGATACGATTTATTACTTCTCTGAAAAATATTTTCCTGCTCATAAGAAACAAGTTGCTTTACAGGAAATATTTAACTTTGTGCAAACTAAAGAAGAGAGTCTCCCACAAGCTTGGGGGAGGCTTTGCCAGTTACTTAATGCTTTGCCTGATCATCCTCTTAAGAAAAATGAAATACTTGATATCTTCTATAATGGACTAACCGATGCTTCTAGGGATTTCCTAGATAGTTGTGCCGGTTGTGTTTTCAGGGAACGAACTATTGCTCAAGCTGAAGAATTGTTGAATAACATATTGAAAAATTATGATGATTGGACTCTTCCTGAACCACCGGCTAAACCCACTCCGAAGAAGAGGGATATATTATATCTCAGTCCTGAAGATATGCAAGAGGCAAAGAAATCTATGAAGGAAAAAGGTATTAAAGCTGAGGATGTTAAAAAATTACCTCCTATTGAAGAAATACATGGGATTAATACACCACCGCTGCCTAAGGTGGTAGAGGTAAATTCTCTTATGAAATTCAATGAAAATGATAATCCTCACAATATGCATCCTAGCCAATGCCTCTATGAGTTTGAAAACTACATTAGAAAACAAGACCACTTCAATGCAAATGTTATGAAACAATTGAAATATAATTCTGATATGATTGCTCGCTTGAGTGACTTGTTATTTAGAATCTCAAATGATGTTAGAGGTGCTGGAAAACATGCTTCTATGGTTCAAACTCAGTTAGAACAAGTTGCTAAATCACAAAGAGAATTACTTGACGAAATGAATCATAATATGCATGACTTTGCTGTTAGCGTTGCAACTAGAGGAGGTAAAATGACTCAGGAACCACTTTATCCTGAGGGACACCCAAAAAGAATTGAACAAGATTCACAAAGAAACAACACCACTGCACCTAGTCCTTCTAAAAAGAAAAAGAAGAAGAAACAAGATAGGACTTTGCACACTTCTAGTGAACCTGAAATAGAGAAACCTCCTGATAATGAAAATGAAACTTCTATCTCTGATGCTGAAACTCAATCTGGTAATGAACACTCACCTAGTGATAATGGAAAAGATAATGATGAGGTTCATGAAGACACTCAACCAAATAATGATAAAGAACTAGATAATGATGTTGAGATAGAACCACGTGTGTATCTTGATAACCCACAACCTGAGAATAAAAGGTATGATAAAATAGACTTTGTGGCTAGGAAACATGGTAAAGAAAGAGAACCGTGGGTTCAAAAACCTATGCCTTTTCCACCCAAGTCAACTAAAAAGAAAGATGATGAAGAATTTGAACGCTTTGCTGAAATGCTACGGTCGGTCTTTATGCGTACTCGCTTGACTGACATCTTGAAAATGCCTCCTTATGCAAAGTATATGAAGGACATCATCACAAATAAGAGAAAAATACCGGAAGCTGAAATCTCCACTATGCTTGCTAATTACACTTTCAAAGATGGAGTACCTAAAAAACATGGAGATCCGGGAATACCAACTATACCTTGCTCTATCAAAAAGAATTATGTGAAAACTGCTTTGTGTGATTTAGGAGTTGGTGTTAGTGTTATGCCTTTATCTTTATATAAAAGACTTGATTTGAATAAACTCACACCTACTAAAATATCTTTGCAAATGGCTGACAAGTCAACTGCCATACCTATCGGTATTTGTGAGGATGTTCCCGTTGTTGCTGCTAATGTTACTATTTTGTCTGACTTTGTTATACTTGAGATGCCCGAGGACGACAACATGTCGATTATCCTTGGTAGACCCTTCTTGAATACTGCAAGGGCTGTTATTGATTGCAATGAAAGCAAGGTCACTTTTCATATCAATGGTAATGAGCATACGGTGCACTTTCCGTAGAAACAATTCCAAGTGAATGGTATTAACGTTATTGAAAAATCTCCGACAATCACTATTGGAAGTTTTCAAATACCTCTACCTACTGTAAAAATAAATATGAAATGGTTATTGTTGGGGAACTGCATATCCCCATTGAGGTAACTTAGTGATTTACGAAAGTTCTTCGGTTTCATGCTAATCGAAAGTGGTTGTTAATAAGACCTGATCAACCTTATTAATGAATCATTTTTGAGCGGTATGAAGTTGATGAATTTAGTAAGCACTACCTTCCGTCTTTACTTTTTGTTTTCTGTTTTAATTAGTTAAATAAAATAAATGCCATGCTTTGTCTCTTTTCTGAATTTTTCGTGCAATAAAAAAATGACCCAAAAATAAAAGTTCTCAGAATGCCCTGAAAATTTTATATGATTTTTTTCTTAATATTTAAGAATTTTTGGTACAAGTAATACCAGAGGGGGGTGCACCTGGTAGGCACAACCCACCAGGGCGCGCCAGCCTCCCCTGGCGCGCCGTGGGGGGTTGTGGTCCCCACGTGGGCCCCCTCACTTATCTCTTCGTCCCACATTGTCAACTACCTCCAGAAAACAAAATCGCCCTTGCTCTCTCTCCCGTGTTCTTGAGCTCAAACCCGCGGACTTCGATCTCTTTGCTCGAAGCTCCGTTTCCGAAACTATTTCGGGGATTTGTTGCTTGGTATGTGACTCCATCATTTGTCCAATTATTTTTTGTTTTAGTTGTTTATACTTTGAATAAATAGCTACTCTTGGTGCTGTTGTAGATGTGCTTGCATGTTCAATTCTTAGTGTTCTAAGTAGTTTGAATGCTTGCTATGGCCTCTATGTATCCATATGAGTAGTTGCTATTAGTTTTGTGAAGTTTTGTTGGTAAAATTTTGTGGACTAAAAATTCAGATTTTTGTTCATAGGAAAATTTTTACGCGGACATGAATATCTTCAGGAAATTTGGCTCTAAGAAGAACTCCAAGGGGGTTATCGGGGAGTCTTCTGACAGCGATCTCCGCCCTCAGAGGTTGGCGGAGGTACGGCCATGCGAATGGCCGCACACCCCGTTCCTGCAAGAGGCTGGAATTCATGAGGAGTTCATGCAATTTATTGCTAATGCCGGCCTCAACGACTTCATCGCAGATGAGTGTGAACAACACCAAATCCTCACAAACATGTTTGTCCAAAGTTTTACTTTCCTGCCTAGAAATAATCCTCCTGAAGTGAGCTTTGATTTATATGCTGAAAACCATCAGATACCACTTACTGTGTTTTGTAACATATGCATGATCCTGTCTGATGGGAGCTTGGCTGAGCCTAGACCAGGTGAGTTTGAGGATTTTTGTCGCACTTTGACAGTGGGTGATGAGAGGAGAGTGTCAACCATCACTGCCGGTGGCTTACATTTTCCTGCTGTTCGTTACTTTGCATATTTCATTACCAAGTGCTTGCTTTCTAGGGAGAAGGTCGGTTCACTTAGTTCACCAGACCTTGCTGTTTTACGTCGTGCAGTTGAGGGCAACAACACTTATAGCTTGGGAGCTATTGTGGCTCGTCGCCTCCACCTTAATAAATCCCAGGGCAAAATACATGGTGGGATTTTTGCTACTCGGTTGGCGGCTCATTTTGAGGTTGAGTTACGCCCTCATGATTACCCTTTGACCAAGGTTTACCTAGACTAGGCAGCCATGTATCACCATCACTTTCTTGCACATGATAGTCCTAACATTGCCATTCCTTATAACTTGGTCTATAGCGTTGACACTCGTGATGTTATCCCTTTGCCTGCACCTGCTTTGTTTGATTCTGTTGCCAGGGGCGGATACCGGATTATGCCTGCAGACATCCTCGCCTACTGGAACGCCCACGCTACTGCAAAGGCTGCACAGGCACCTCAGCAGTGGGATGTGTGGATGCCCGCTCCTCAGGATCCCTACTACCCTCTAGGCTACTGATCGATTACCAACTTAGGCCAAAAGCCTAAGCTTGGGGGAGTACGTGTTTCTCACCGACATTATATTCATGTTCACATATCATTCTGTTTGTCGGTGTTCACACTTTTTCATTGTATCATCCATGCTTAGATTTATTTTCTTGCTTTCTTCTTGTGTGTTTGAAAAACTTTAGAAAAACCAAAAAAAATTAATTGTAGTAATTTACTTTCTATGCATGCTTAGTAGTAGTATTAAAAAGGAAATCCAAAAAGATTTCCTTGTTCTTCTTTTGCTTGTTGGGAGCTTTCCCGTGTAAATAGTTTTTCTCGTTTTTGCTTTTTATTTGCTTGTTGAAGAAAACCAAAAACTCCAAAAATATTTTAGTGTGTTTCTCTGAATTTCTTTTCTTTTTATTCGAGTTGTACCAAGGAGAAGACCACGATGAAAATGTTGAGTGGCTCTCATATGAATAACTGTTGAACTAATAAAGAGCCCATTTTACCTTGTCTTCTCCTATTGAATAAAATGTTTTGCAGATTCCAGCTTAGTCCATGGCACTCTTGCACTGTTATTATTTTCTTATCATTCGGTCTTGCAAGTGAAAGGCAATAATGACGATATTCGATGAGCTGGCCTTGGCAAAGAGAAACTGGTGTGAACTCGACTTGTTCTTGTTGTGTAAATATGTTTAACCTAGTGCCCATGATTCAGCCCATTATGATTAAACATGTTTGCAATGACAATTAGAGATTATAGTTTCTCATGCCATGCATAAGTAGCTAGGAGTTGATAATAATTTATCTTGGATATCAACATAGCGTTAAAATGATTGTGATGTAGTATGATGATATGGTATCCTCCTCTGAATGTTCGAGTGGCTTGACTTGGTACATGTTGATGCATGTAGTTGAATCAAAACCAACATAGCCTCTATAATATTTATGTCAATGGTGTTCATATCCTACTCATGCTAGTGTCCAATGTTACTTATGCATAATGCCTGGTCATGATCGTTGTTGCTCTCTAGCTGGCCGCTTCCCAATCTTAATTGCTAGCCTTCGCCTGTACTAAGTGGGAATTCTGCTTGTACATCAAAACCTTGAACCCAAAGTTATTCCAGATGAGTCCACCATACCTACCTATATGCGGTATTACCCTGCCGTCCTAAGTAAATTTGCATGTGCCACCTCTAAAAACTTCTAAAAAATTATCCGTTTTGTGTGGCTGGATCGTTCATGGTACAACAGGAGGTGGTCAATATCTTCCGTGCTAAGCGGGTTATCCTCGGGTCGAGTGTTTATTCACTCACCATCGCACGAGGAAATGAGCAGTAATAGGGATGCCCAGTCCAAACTGCAAACATGAAAAAGAGTTCATCTCTTGAATAATCAAACAAAAACTCCCAATGGAGTCAAAACCTTTACTTTCCGCTTGGGAACCGCCACTAGCGTGCTTAGCATGGAAGATGTTGATAACTGATGGTCGTGAAGTGAATGAGAAGGGGGCATGTCTCAAAATATCATTTATCTCTGTTTTAAAAATTGAGCTCTGGCACCTCTGCAAATCACTGCTTCTCTCTGCGAAGGGACTTTCTATTTACATTTATGTTGTGTCATCACCTTCTAAAACAAGCGCTAGAAACTGAGAGAGCACAGCTGTCATGATTTATGCATTGTGTGTAGCTAATGTTGGGTGCATCATGACTGGATCTTTTCTACCATGAATTGCAATATTTAGTCGCTGCTTGAACTTCGGAGGTGCTCTGCATTTATGTTTTGCGGTCTCGGAAAGGGCTAGCAAGATACCATTATTGTCATAACTAGCAAAGTCGCCCGCTTGATGCACGGGCTAGAATTTTATGAAGTTAAATGTTCAAAATATATTATTTGTTTTTTTGAAAGGAAAATTGAAACCAAATGTGGAGATAGTTTTTATGAATGCCAAACTTTAGTATTATGATCAACAACATTTTTAAAATTATATTGTATTTTTGTGCCGACATTTTTAACATGTTGCTTAGTTTTTCTGTAAACAAAAATTTGATAGTCCTGTTGTTCATATAGCCACTGGTTAATTTTCTACTGGTAGGCCAGGTTGGCATATTTATTTAGTAATCTTGTACCAAAATTAATTTTGTTTATGTAGATACTATATACATTTCCATAAAAACTTTGTTGGTAGGTATTTCGTTCCATAGACGTGGACCCGTTAGAACCAAGGGTGGCTTATATGTTAACTTCAGTTTTTTGTCAGATTTTTTTACATAGTTTTCAACAGTACCAAGGGTGGACAGTGAGAGAGTAAACCTTTTTCTTATTACCAACTAACCCTTGATATATTTGGCATAATGTGTACTCATAGTACCAAGGTGCATTTACAAAACGTCATTTGTTTGATGGATCCAATCGGTATGATTCTTCACTTTCCCATTATGTAGTCTTGATTAATATATAATAGTAGAATATGAGAAACATGTTTGATTGCATTATACATATGAAATATGACAATGTCTTGACGCGCTCAGTAATGGTTTGCATTAAAAATAAGCTTGTAGAATCAAGAATCACATACTATAGATTGTTGATGTTTCGTAGTAATGGTTTATTTCCACCAGTTGATGCATGTTTGAAATACTTTGTCACGGTACTACATCATATTCTACCTGCCATATCATGTTAGAATAGGTAAGTAAGATAGGAAGTGGCCTCCTTTAGTGAAAGAAACATCATGCTGAAATCATGTTATTTGTTCATTCCATTAGAATATTTTAGTATAGACTATATTCTTGACCACATTAACCTCATCGCTACTTTCATCATTTACCATTACCCATGGTCCACCCCTTTTTGTTACTCTTGAGAAAGCTGCATATAACTATCCACGTCTAAGAACTTGTTCATCTAGATATAGTCCTACAGTGTTTAGAGATTGTCCCTGGCTTTTGTTGATAGTCATAGCAAAGCAAACTAATATATGATATTTTCTCCTTTTTATAAGAAATGGCAATGTTGATTTAGTTGGTGAGATGACTATGCTTGCAATATATGACTTTCTACCACATGTGTTTCGGTTATTATCTGTGTGCTTTGATGAATCTTCTGCCAAGTTGAAAATTGTCATCCTTGTACCATTGCATAACCCAGCACTTTGGTTAATATAAAATGCCTAAGTGTCACTGGGTGGAGGAAGTTGCACCGAAGTGTTGTTTTCTGTAGGAAGATGACGTAGATGTGGTATTATAAAATCTTGCACAATTGAAACAGAGGATTTTTTTCACAATGGAGAGATATTTTGTTTGGAGAGATCGAATCCCCATATATTATCAGTGACAGTTTGGATTTTTTTTGAGAGACTGCATCTTTGTTTACCGGTGAGAATTTATATTTGTTTGGAGATATTGATGTAGAAGTTGTACACTAAGATATTGCATGATGGAAAGAGATGTTTTTAGATGCCAAGGGTTTTTATATACATGTATGACACCGTGAGATTTTGGTAGTGTAGAGAGATAATCTATGTGGAGTGGTCGAATCTTTATAAATGAGAAACACTCAGTTCTTTTGGGGGGATGGCTGATCGCTCATTATTTTCAGTCATTTTTTTGCTGTGGGGTCGCTCAGATTTATTTGGAGAGATAGCATCAATGTACAGGATAGTGTATTTATTTGGAAGGCACATGGAGACTTTGGTCATGTTTGCTTGCCGAGAGATTTTACCCTGTACGGGTTAGTTTTTTTTATTTTGGATGGTCTAATTGCTTGTGGGATGGTACAACCTGTGCGACTAAGTTTATATTTTTTGAGATGGCCTAAGCATTCAGTTTCTTTTGGATAGTCTGGTCGCTTAGTTTTTTTATTTATGGTCTGATCGCTCATTACTTTATCACTCAGTTTTTAACTATACGCCTAAGTTTTTTTTTGGGATAGCCTAACCGCTCAGTTTTTTTGATATTTTGGTCGCTTAGATTTTTTGGGGATGGTCTGATCGCCCATTTTTCTATCGCTAAGTTTTTACGTGTACGCCTATCTTTTTTATTTTTGGAATGGCTTAGTCGCTTAGTTTCTTTTTGAGGGGTTAGTTTCTTGTGTTAGACTAATCGCTCCTTTTTTGTGGATGCTGGCCTGGTGGGATGGTCCAAACTTTTGTGAACATGAAGGAGTGCCTTTTTTTCTCACGTTACCGACCCACCTGGTTTACGTATATCTAACGGTTATACCTTTTTGATTGGAAATAGCCACATCGAATTAAATGTTGGATGTTTTTTGTTTCTTTTTTGGGGGTAAAGGGAGTTTTATTGCAAGATTATCGAGTTACAATCGCGAGGTAAGAAATCCTCAGTACATGGGGGCCCTCTAAGTAACCATTATTGTGGAATTTTCTAAACTAATTATCTTTATTCTGGTGATCCCGTCAAGTACTTTTTATATACAATAATAGATAAATAATAATATGAGTGGATTGTTTCGTCCATGTACGGGCGTCCAACTCGTCCAACATATAGAGGTATAGATTCTCGTCCATGTATGGATGAGCACCAAGGAAAACATTTATATCTCAGATCTAGCTCAATGGTTGGATACATACATGATGCAAGTATGAAAAGTAGTGTCCTTAATATGTCGATATAGACGCTCTCGCCTGGCCGGCTGGCCGTGTATTTGTTTTTTGCATGCATCCATATACCAAGAGAAGAATGCATATGCACGAACCTAAAAAAGTATTGGCCCATGTCACGCCAGCATTTTCTAAGACTCCTAGTCTTGCAAGGAAAGAGTCCTAGCCTAGCAAGGGAAAACATAACCCCACGCCTCTCTACTTTTTTTAGGAAAGTCCTAGCTAGCTTTGTTTATCTAAGGATAGCTGAAGTTTTTTTTTTCTTTATAGTTTTTTTAGAGGTCTTAGATCTAATCCGTTAATTATGTCTTATAAGTTATGGGTCAACCAAATCAACAACCAGATATTTCTAATTATTGTGGTAACTTTTAGCTTATTTATCTTCTTTCTGATTAACCCGTCAACCACTTTTTATATGTAATAGATATATCATGATTGTTTTGACAACGTGTTGTTGTTTGAGATATCTTATTATCGCTCGCTAGCTGATTATGTCATTGATATGAGTTAATATAATCTTTAAATGTTTTGTTGACATGGTTAGTTATAATGTGTTGGCTGAAAACCTGGGTGCTGTTTAAGCTTATTTATGCAAACAAGAGCAAAAGAGTTAATAAAAGTTTTTCTTTCTCACTTTCAGTTTATCAACTGAATTGCTTGAGGACAAGCAAAGGTTTAAGCTTGGGGAGTTGATACGTCTCCAACGTATCTACTTTTTTTATGCTTTTCCTCTTGTTTTGGACTCTAATTTGCATGATTTGAATGAAACTAACCCTGGACTGACGCTGTTTTCAGCAGAACTATCATGGTGTTGTTTTTGTGCAGAAATAAAAGTACTTGGAATGGAACGAAACTTTGCGAGGATTTTTTATATCAATAATAAGAATTTCTGGAGCCAAGACCCACCAGAGAGGGGCCCCTGGATCCCCTGATGCTATAAATTCACATTATTCTCAAAAAAATCAGGGAGAAAGAATTATCGCGATCCACGAGACGGAGCCGCCGCCAAGCCCTGTTCTTCCTCGGGAGGGCAGATCTGGAGTCCGTTTGGGGCTCCGGAGAGGGGGATCTTCGTTCTTCGTCATCACCAACCCATCTCCATCGCCAATTCCATGATGCTCCCCACCGGGAGTGAGTAATTCCTTCGTAGGCTCGCTGGTCGGTGAGGAGTTGGATGAGATTCATCATGTAATCGAGTTAGTTTTGTTAGGGCTTGATCCCTATTATCCACTATGTTCTTAGATTGATGTTGCTATGACTTTGCCATGCTTAATGCTTGTCACTTTGGGCCCGGATGCCATGAACTCAGATCTGAACCGTTTATGAATTCATCATTATATCCATGTTTTAGATCCGATCTTGCAAGTTATAGTCACCTACTACGTGTTATGATCCGGCAACCCCAGAGTGATAACAACCGGGCCCACTCCCGGTGATGACCGTAGTTTGAGGAGTTCATGTATTCACTATGTGTTAATGCTTTGTTCCGGTTCTCTATTAAATGGAGGCCTTAATATCCCTTAGTTTCCAATATGGACCCCGTTGCCACGGGAGGGTAGGACAAAAGATGTCATGCAAGTTCTTTTAATAAAGCACGTATGACTATTTACGGAATACATGCCTAAATTATATCGATGAACTGGAGCTAGTGCCATATCGCCCTAGGTTATAACTGTCACATGATGAATATCATCCAACAAGTCACTGATCCAATGCCTACGAATTTATTTATATTGATCTTGCTGCGTTACTATTGCTATCATCACTGTTACACTTGCTACAAAATTACTGCTATCACTGTTACCGTTACCGGTGCTGCTGTCACTACTATCAAAACTATCATATTACTGTGCTATTGATTACTTGCTGCAGATAATTAATCTCCAGGTGTAGTTGAATTGACAACTCAGCTACTAATACCTTCAAATATTCTTTGGCTCCCCTTGTGTCGAATATATAAATTTGGGTTGAATACTCTACCCTCGAAAACTGTTGCGATCCCCTATACTTTTTTTGACTATAAATAGTAGGGTAAAACCCCACTGCAATTTTTGTAAATAAAGAGAGCAAAGTAAACAAGTAGTCTGCAAGGCTTGAGATAAGCCCTAAAAGAAAAGGAAAACTAAGAAAAAAAGAAAAAAGAAAGAGAGAACAAAACTTGGAAGAAAAGCCTAGAAAAAGAAGTAAAAATTACAACAGGGCTTCTAGCCAAGCAGAGAATTGTCTCTCATGTTTCTTCTTCATTCTGAATCTTAGAAGCTTGTGTTCCTCCAGGAAAATGAACTTCCATCCTTGGAATGATGGTGTAATGTTTTCAAAAATCTTATTATTTCTGGTTATCAAGATGGCCCATGATCCAAGAATGGTGATCTCCATGAAGAATGGGTAGTTTAGCTTATCCTTCAGATCTTGGAATGCTTCTAACACTGACAAGTTTGGTGTTCTTGTTGGACAGATAAAATCCCAGCATTGTTGTACAAGGGGGCATCCCCAAAAGAGATGATGTAATGTTTCTTCCTGTTGACAGCCTCTTGCTACATAGTTATATGCCTCTAGCACAAAACTCTTTCTCCTAAGCAGATTTCTTGTGTTGACTCTATCATGGAGCAGCTTCCAGAAGAAGACTTTGTGTTTGGGCTGACATGAGCTCTTCCAAATCCAGTTGAAGTGTGGGGGTGTTTGTTTGTGTCCAATTAGAACCTTATATGCTTTGATGGATGAATAGAATTCATTCCCCCAAATGTAGCTCCATGTGTCCAATGAGTCCAAGAATTTAGATTGTCTCATAGAGATGCAAATATCCTCCATTTGTAAAAATTCTTCATATGCTTCTGTTTTCAATGGCAGATAGAAAAGGTCCTGTAGATATTCAGTCTGTTTCACTTGCTGAATGTTGAGTTGTGGAGTTTTGACAAAGGAATATAAGTGATGGAATTTGTGCTTGAGTATTGTATGATGCCATAAATCATCCCAAAAGAATGCACTGATACCATCTCCCACATTGCATCTAGCAATAGCTTTGTACTGATCAATGAGAGCTAAGTTGGATTTCCACCAGAATGAGCCTACCATCCTGTCTCCTGGTAGTTTCCCATCACTGTAGTAAGTCTCCCAAATTAGATTGACCCAAAGAATGTCATGTCTGTTGAAGAATTTGTGCAGATTCTTCATAAGAAGGGTTTGGTTGTGTGTATAAATATCCAAGACTCCCAAACCTCCCTGTTCTTTGGGTCTACAAACTGTGTGCCAAGCCACCAAAGCTGGTCTGCGGTCCTCCATGTCAGGGCTTCTCCAAAGACAGTGCCTCAAATATTTTATTATCTGTTTCTTTATGGTGATAGGGATGTCCAAACAGCACATGAAGAAGACTGACAGTGATGTAAGCACTAATTTGACTGGGAGCAATTTTCCTGCTTGAGTCATGAAAATAGATATGCCTGCCAGTCTCTTTGCAATCCTGTTAACAAGAGGGAGACATTGTTCCACAGTTGGTTTATATATTCCCAATGGAAGCCCGAGGTAGGTAAAAGGGAACTGCCCTCTGGCACACTGAAGTGTGTTTGTAAAAAGTTGTACCCTTTCTTCAGCAATGTTTAAAGGAACCATAATTGATTTCCCATAATTGACTTTGAGCCCAGTTGCTGATGCAAAAGTATTGAGTAGTGCTTTCAGGAAAATCAGCTGTCTAGCATCTACTTGCATAATCACCAGAGTGTCATCTGCATATTGGACTATTGGGAAGTTAGGGCAAGAGTTGACTTGAAGTGGTGGAGTGATAAGGTTCAACCTCATGGCTTTGTTAAGAATAGATTGAAGCAGATCAATGATGTCTACTATGCAACCTTATTCTTGTAGATGTTGTTGGGCCTCCAAGTGCAGAGGTTTGTAGGACAGTAGCAAATTTCCCTCAAGTGGATGACCTAAGGTTTATCAATCCGTGGGAGGCGTAGGTTGAAGATGGTCTCTCTCAAACAACCCTGCAACCAAATAACAAAGAGTCTCTTGTGTCCCCAACACACCCAATACAATGGTAAATTGTATAGGTGCACTAGTTCGGCGAAGAGATGGTGATACAAGTGCAATATGGATGGTAGATAAAGGTTTTTGTAATCTGAAAATATAAAAACAGCAAGGTAACTAATGATAAAAGTGAGCACAAACGGTATTGCAATGCTAGGAAACAAGGCCTAGGGTTCATACTTTCACTAGTGCAAGTTCTCTCAACAATAATAACATAATTAGATCATATAACTATCCCTCAACATGCAACAAAGAGTCACTCCAAAGTCACTAATAGCGGAGAACAAACGAAGAGATTATTGTAGGGTATGAAACCACCTCAAAGTTATCCTTTCTGATTGATCTATTCAAGAGTCCGTAGTAAAATAACACGTAGCTATTCTTTCCGTTCGATCTATCATAGAGTTCGTACTAGAATAACACCTTAAGACACAAATCAACCAAAACCCTAATGTCACCTAGATACTCCAATGTCACCTCAAGTATCCGCGGGTATGATTATACGATATGCATCACACACTCTCATATTCATCTATTCAAACCAACACAAAGTATTTCAAAGAGTGCCCCAAAGATTCTACCGGAGAGTCAAGACGAAAACGTGTGCCAACCCCTATGCATAAGTTCACAAGGTCACTGAACCCGCAAGTTGATCACCACAACATACATCAAGTAGATCACGTGAATATCCCATTGTCACCACAGATAAGCACATGCAAGACATACATCAATTGTTCTCAAATCCTTAAAGACTCAATCTGATAAGATAACTTCAAAGGGAAAACTCAATCCATTACAAGAGAGTAGAGGGGGAGAAACATCATAAGATCCAACTATAATAGCAAAGCTCGCGATACATCAAGATCGTGCCATATCAAGAACACGAGAGAGAGAAAGATCAAACACATAGGTACTGGTACATACCCTCAGCCCCGAGGGTGAACTACTCCCTCCTCGTCATGGAGAGCGCCGGGATGATGAAGATGGCCACCGGTGAGGGATCCCCCTCCGGTAGGGTGCCGGAACGGGTCTAGATTGGTTTTCGGTGGCTACAGAGGCTTGCGGCGGCAGAACTCCCAATCTAGGTTATGTTCTGCGGGTTTCTCTATATATAAGAAGTTTTGGCATCGGGAACAAGTCAGGGGGGTCTCCAGGCTGTCCACGAGGTAGGGGGCACGCCCAGGGGGGTGGGCGCGCCTCCCATCCTCGTGGGCAGCCCGGGACTCTTCTGGCCCAACTCTTTGACTCCATGGCCTTCTTCTGGTCCGAAAATAATCTCCGTCAAGTTTCAAGTCAATTGGACTCCGTTTGATTTTCCTTTTCTGCGATACTCAAAAACAAGGAAAAAACAGAAACTAGCACTGGGCTCTGGGTTAATAGGTTAGTCCCAAAAATCATATAAAATAGCATATAAATGCATATAAAACATCCTAGAAGGATAATATGATAGCATGAATACTTCATAAATTATAGATACGTTGGAGACGTATCAGCTGTTGGGAATCGTAGCATAATTTAAAATTTTCCTACGCTCACCAAGATGCATCTATGGAGTCTACTAGCAACGAAGGGAAAGGAGTGGATCTACATACCCTTGTAGATCGCGAGCGGAAGCGTTCCAATGAACGTGGATGACGGAGTCGTACTCGCCGTGATCCAAATCACCGATGACCGAGTGCCGAACGGACGGCACCTCCGCGTTCAACACACGTACGGTGCAGCAACGTCTCCTCCTTCTTGATCCAGCAAGGGGGAAGGAGAGGTTGATGGAGATCCAACAGCACGACGGCGTGGTGGTGGATGTAGCGGGTCTCCGGCAGGGCTTCGCCGAGCTTCTGCGAGAGAGAGAGAGAGAGGTGTTGCAGGGGAGGAGGGAGGCGCCCAAGGCTTAGATGTTGCTGCCCTCCCTTCCCCCCACTATATATAGGGCCAAGGGAGAGGGGGGGCGCAGCCTTGCCCCTTCCTCCAAGGAAGGGTGCGGCCAGGGGGGAGTCCTTCCCCCCCAAGGCACCTCGGAGGTGCCTTCCCCCTTTAGGACTCTCCCTTTTTCTCTTATCTCTTGCGCATGGGCCTCTTGGGGCTGGTGCCCTTGGCCCATATAGGCCAAGGCGCACCCCTTACAGCCCATGTGGCCCCCCGGGGCTGGTGGACCCCCTTGGTGGACCCCCGGACCCCTTTCGGCACTCCCGGTACAATACCGATAAAGCGCGAAACTTTTCCGGCGACCAAAATAAGACTTCCCATATATAAATCTTTACCTCCGGACCATTCCGGAACCTCTCGTGACGTCCGGGATCTCATCCGGGACTCCGAACAACTTTTGGGTTTCCGCATACATATATCTCTACAACCCTAGCGTCACCGGACCTTAAGTGTGTAGACCCTACGGGTTCGGGAGACATGCAGACATGACCGAGACGCCTCTCCGGTCAATAACCAACAGCGGGATCTGGATACCCATGTTGGCTCCCACATGTTCCACGATGATCTCATCGGATGAACCACGGTGTCGAGGATTCAATCAATCCGTATGCAATTCCCTTTATCAATCGGTATGTTACTTGCCCGAGATTCGATCGTCGGTATCCCAATACCTTGTTCAATCTCGTTACCGGCAAGTTTCTTTACTCGTACCGCAATGCATGATCCGTGACTAACGCCTTAGTCACATTGAGCTCATTATGATGATGCATTACCGAGTGGGCCCAGAGATACCTCTCCGTCACACGGAGTGACAAATCCCAGTCTCGATCCGTGCCAACCCAACAGACACTTTCGGAGATACCCGTAATGCACCTTTATAGTCACCCAGTTACGTTGTGACGTTTGGCACACCCAAAGCACTCCTACGGTATCCGGGAGTTGCACGATCTCATGGTCTAAGGAAAAGATACTTGACATTGGAAAAGCTCTAGCAAACGAAACTACACGATCTTTTATGCTATGCTTAAGTTGGGTCTTGTCCATCACATCATTCTCCTAATGATGTGATCCCGTTATCAATGACATCCAATGTCCATAGTCAGGAAACCATGACTATCTGTTGATCAACGAGCTAGTCAACTAGAGGCTTACTAGGGACAGGTTGTGGTCTATGTATTCACACATGTATTACGATTTCCGGACAATACAATTGTAGCATGAATAATAGACAATTACCATGAACAAAGAAATATAATAATAACCATTTATTATTGCCTCTAGGGCATATTTCCAACATCAGCATCCCCAAGCTTAATTCCTGCTCGTCCTCGAGTAGGTAAATGATAAAAGAAATAATTTATGAAGTGTGAATGCTAGCAGGTGCACAAGTTTGATCAGTGATAATTTCAATCACCTTTTCTAGCATCATTATATGTCATAACAGTAGCTTAACTCATAAAACTTTTCATGATCAAGTAACAAGCTATTCACATGTTAAATCATAGACCATAAACTTTCTTGAAAACTAACAAACTATGTTCTCAGTCATCAAACAATGGCAATTCATCTTATTTTCAGGAAGGGTCTATGTAAGAGCCTTGATTTAGCAAATCCCACATACTCAACTATCATATAGTCTTCCATGATTGCTACCACTCAAAGCATATTTTTAGAACAAATAGCATCCATCGAACACAGAGAATGATATGGGCTTAATGCTTTGCCTCCCAACTTATTTATCATATAGATAATTGTCAACAATAATAATTCATGATCAAATATATTTGAATGGCCATATATGCTTAGATCTTTCTCCACCACATGATGCTTGCCAACTAAAGAGTAGGTTGGAATGAGAAGGAATACTACTGACTCTTGCATAAAAGTAAAAGATAGGCCCTTCGTAGAGGGAAGCAGGGATTTGCAGAGGTGCCAGAGCTCGAAGCTTTAAAACGGTGATGAAAATAATTTTGAGAGGTATGCTTTGATTGTCAACATAACGACCAAGAGTTCCAATATCTTCCATACTAGATACATTATAGGCAATTCCCAAACAGAAAGGTAAAGATTTTACTCCCCCTCCACCAACAATCACACTCCACGGCTTGTCCGAAACAATGGGTGCCGTCCAACTTTCAACAATCCTAGGGGAGTTTGTTTAAATTATTTGCGACTTTGTTTTTTATCTTTTGATCATAGGACTGGGTATCCCAGTTGCCAGCCATTTTCTCGTGAATGATGAGCGGAGTCCACTCATCGTGAGAATAACCCACCTAGCATGGAAGATACTGACAGCCCCTAGTCGCTACATGAGCGATTCGGGCATACAAAACATATTATTATTTGAAGGTTTAGAGTTTGGCACATGCAAATTTACTTGGAACGGCAGGTAAATACCGCATATAGGTAGATATGGTGGACACTCATGGAAGGAACTTGGTTCAAGGATTTTGGATGCACAAGCAGTATTCCCGCTTAGTACAGATATTTTGGCTAGCAAAGGATTCTAAAGAGCAAGCACCACATATTAGAGGATCCATAACAATATAACTTCTATACAAATATACCCAAGCATAACTCAATATGTTGTCTTCCTTGTCCAACTTCAACTAATTTGCTCAGGTTTGAAAATAATTAATGGGGCTCACTATCATAGAAGATGTCCAAGATAGTATATTTATATGTGAAATCTCTCTTCCTTCAATATTCTTTCATGAATTGTTCAAGTGACCAATACAGTGTTTTCTAACCTTCAATAAATTTACCACCTCTACTTCTTATATGTGAAGTCATTACTCCCCATGGAATAAGCATATGAAACATATATAATTTCAGATTTATGATATTCAAATCATTCAACTATTTACTCATAGGATATAAGTGAAGCACACAAGTAAATGACAAACTACTTCAAAAAGATATAAGTGAGGATCAATGAGTAGTTAAATAATTATGTAGCTTTGTGAAGACTCTCTCTCATTTAAGAATTTCAGATCTTGGGATATTATTCAAACAGCAAGCAAAACAAAAAAAACGACATTTCAAGGATAGCACTCATCATGTGAAGAAGCAAAAACTTAGGCTCAACCGATACTAACCGATAATTGTTGAAGAAGAAAGGTGGGATGCCTACCGGGGCATCCCTAAGCTTAGATGCTTGAGACTTCTTGAAATATTATCTTGGGGTGCCTTGGGCATCCCCAAGCTTGAGCTTCTGTGTCTCCTAAATTCCTCTCATACCACGGTTTCCTAAATCTCAAAAGCTTCATCCACACCAAACTCAACAAGAACTCGTGAGATAAGTTAGTATAAACCAATGCAAAAACCTTATCATTTTCTACTGTAACAAATCACTAAAATTATTTTTCAACATTGCATACTAAATGCCTCTGCATATTTAATACTCCTATCCTCAAATAGAATCATTAAACAAGCAAACATATGCAAACAATGCAAACATAACAGCAATCTGCCAAAACAGTACCGTCTGTAAAGAATGCAAGATTCATCATACTTCCCTAACTCCAAAGATTATGAAATTCTACCACACTGTAGAAAATTTAGCAGAGCTCAATATGAAAAAAGTTTCAACATTTTATCATATTCTGACTTTTCTAGGGAATTTTTGCAACAGCGATAAACTTTCTGTTTTAAAACAGCAACATGTATACTTGCAAAATAAGCATGGTAAAGGCTATCGTTGACATTTTTATTGAAAATAGAGATGCAAAACATTATTCTAAATAACAGCAAGCAAATAATAACAAAAAATGACGCTCCAAGCAAAACACATATCATGTGGTGAATAAAAATATAGCTCCAAGTAAAGTTACCGATGAATGAAGACAAAAGAGGGGATGCCATCCGGGGCATCCCCAAGCTTAGGCTCTTGGTTGTCCTTGAATATTACCCTTGTGTGCCTTGGGCATCCCCAAGCTTAAGATCTTGCTACTCCTTATTCCATAGTCCATCGAATCTTTACCCAAAACTTGAAAACTTCACAACACAAAACTCAACAGAAAACTCATAAGCTCCTTTAGTATAAGAAAATAGGGAGGCTAAAAATATCATCTTCATTAAACATAGCATCCCCAAGCTTGGGACAAACATTAATTGCAGCAAATATATTATCAAACATGTCATTCTCATCAAACATAGCATCCCCAAGCTTGGGCCTTTTCATATCATAAACATAATCACTCTCATCATTAATAGTATGGATAGCACCAATAGTATAGAAATTATCATCATCGCAATGAGTAATAGGAGCAACATCATTTGGGAGAGATACCTTTCTACCTTTGCTTCTCCGCCTTTTCTTTTTCTTCTTCACATCATGTGTGGGTTCAACCCTATTTTTTGAGCTCCTTATTAATGAGATTGGTTGAATAGAAGGCTCCTCCTCGTTACCTGATTCATCATAAGAAATAATAGGAGGATATTGCGAAGCCTCTTCCCTTTCATTAGTATTCTCTTCATCTTCTATTTGTTTTCTTTTCTTTATGTAATTGGAAATATAAGGATTTTCAATGCAGTTCACCGCACAATACATAAAAATTTCTTCTAGATCAAAATCAAGAAATTTATCAAGGACAAATTCTGGCATATCCTTAGTTATACGTTTCATTTCTTCATAACCCAAAAGCAAACTAAGTTCATTATGATGTGCAAGGGAAATCAAGTCATCACAATTTTTGGACACGATTTGATCATGAAACAATTTGCATTGGGGGTTTAAATGATCACATTCATTTCAAAGTTCATAAGGATGGCAAAGAAATTTTAAATTTTCAGCACAAGCATCTAGCCTCTCTTGTAGCCATTTAGTTTCTAAATACTTATGCCTCTTGCAAAATCTATCTTCCCTATTTGGTGTGTACTTGCAAGCTCTATGTATTCCACAAAAGTTGACATGCTTATAAGAGACATTTTCATCATGACTAGTGCAATCATCATTAGTAATATGGATATTCAAAGTGTTCATACTAACAACATTGCATCATGCTCATCATTCAAAGATTTAGTGCCAAACATTCTAATGCATTCTTCCTCTAGCAATTGAGCACAATTATCGGAATCCTTATTCTCATGAAAGATATTGAAAAGATGAAGCATATGAGGCACCCTCAATCCCATTTTTTTTGTAGTTTTCTTTTATAGACTAAACTAGTGATAAAACAAGAAACAAAAAGATTCGATTGCAAGATCTAAAGATATACCTTCAAGCACTCACCTCCCCGGCAACGGCGCCAGAAAAGAGCTTGATGTCTACTACACAACCTTCTTCTTGTAGACGTTGTTGGGCCTCCAAGTGCAGAGGTTTGTAGGACAGTAGTAAATTTCCCTCAAGTGGATGACCTAAGGTTTATCAATCCGTGGGAGGCGTAGGTTGAAGATAGTCTCTCCCAAACAACCCTGCAACCAAATAACAAAGAGTCTCTTGTGTCCCCAACACACCCAATACAATGGTAAATTGTATAGGTGCACTAGTTCGGCGAAGAGATGGTGATACAAGTGCAATATGGATGGTAGATGAAGGTTTTTGTAATCTGAAAATATAAAAACAGCAAGGTAACTAATGATAAAAGTGAGCACAAACGATATTGCAATGCTAGGAAACAAGGCCTAGGGTTCATACTTTCACTAGTGCAAGTTCTCTCAATAATAATAACATAATTGGATCATATAACTATCCCTCAACATGCAACAAAGAGTCACTCCAAAGTCACTAATAGCGGAGAACAAACGAAGAGATTATTGTAGGGTATGAGACCACCTCAAAGTTATCCTTTCTGATTGATCTATTCAAGAGTCCGTAGTAAAATAACATGAAGCTATTCTTTCCGTTCGATCTATCATAGAGTTCGTACTAGAATAACACCTTAAGACACAAATCAACCAAAACCCTAATGTCACCTAGATACTCCAATTTCACCTCAAGTATTCGCGGGTATGATTATACGATATGCATCACACAATCTCAGATTCATCTATTCAAACCAACACAAAGTACATCAAAGAGTGCCCCAAAGTTTCTACCGGAGAGTCAAGACGAAAACGTGTGCCAACCCCTATGCATAAGTTCACAAGGTCACTGAACCCGCAAGTTGATCACCAAAGCATACATCAAGTAGATCACGTGAATATCCCATTGTCACCACAGATAAGCACATGCAAGACATACATCAAGTGTTCTCAAATCCTTAAAGACTCAATCCGATAAGCACTACAAAAAATACACTTCCGTGATGATACGTGTTTGTCACAGTAGGTCGCGTATTCTGTCATGCATGTACATCCATGACAAATTTATGACAGAATCAAGATAGTCATACCTGTGCTGTCGTAGAAGTGTTCCATGACATTGCCAAAATTATCATCACGGAAGTGTCCACTTCGATGACGATAAATCGCGCGTCACAGAAGTGCTTTCGTCAAGGGTGACCGACACGTGGCATCCACCATAACGGAACGCCGTTAAGCTATCGGGTCGGGTTTTGGATCCGATAACCCGTTAACAGCCCCGACCAATGGGGATTTTCCACGTGTAAAATCATCATTGGCTGGAGGAAACACGTGTCGGCTCATCGTTGGGGCAGATGTCATCCACTCATTGGACGGAAGGCGCCTATGATACGTCGACACGTGGCACGGCCCAACAGAGGCCCATTCCTGTGAAAAGGCCGGCCCATGGAAAGCCTATTAATGGCCTGTTCGCATATAGCCCATTTACAGCCCGCTAACCCAAGGCCCGTTACGCCCTATCCGAATTAGGCCCAGTAGCGTCATCTGGGCCATCCAATATGATTCCAGCCCGTTTTCACCTCTGGCACATGTATGGCCCATGACGTCTTTCGGCCCATATGAGGCCCTATGTAACTCTTGGCCTATTAACGGCCCGTGGTGAAACTGGCCCGTAATGAACAGTGTATCACTTTACATCCATTAACGGCCCATGGTGAAACTGACCCGTAATGAACAGTGTATCACTTTATACCCATTAACGACCCGTTATTTCGTTGGGCCGTTTCCAGCCCATGTTATCTTTCGGCCTTCTCAGAGCCCATTTATTCTTGGGCTTATTTCCAGCATTCGTTTACTTACGGCCCGTTACTGTCATTTTCTGCTTGTGGGCCAAATTCAGCCCGTGGTTACAGTCGGCCCGTTTGTGGTCCGTTAATACGTTGGGCCGTTTTCATAGCGTCATCAAATATGGCCTATTAACGATGGCCCATTATGGTCGGCCCATGAACGGACGATTCCAACGCTAGCCCGTTTACGGCCATAATGCGGTCTGTTTGGCCCATGTTTGGCCAATCGATCATACGGCCCGTATAAGGCCCATTGATGATACGGCCCGTAGAAGGGCCATTGTTTCTACGGCCCGTAGAAGGCCCATTGTTTCTATGGCCCGTAGAAGGCCCACTGTGTCTACGGCCAGTAGGAGGCCCAGTGTCACTACAGCAAATATTAGCCCATGATTATTGTGGCTTAGTTTTAAAAAATAGGTTATTGCAGCCACTAGCTAACCACGGAAAATGAACTGCAATGACTACAAGCAAACAAATAAACAGGACAACAAGGAAATAAATAAGCAAGCAACTAACGCTAGGCTATCACGACTATTACACATATTACATCCACTGGGCATCAAAGTTCGCCACCAGTGCGAATATAGGGAACAAAGCAGCATATCATATACACTCGTTGTCAAAGTTGGCGACCAGCGCAAATAAACGCCACAGCAAAACAAATCCAAAACTGAAACCACTTCAGAAGATCTCAAGAAACAATATCCTGGGTACCCATAATGCTGGCAAGATGCTTAGCAAGCTTATTAACTTTCTCTTGTTTGGCGCTTAAATCCTCCAGCGCTTGCTGTTGCACCAGAAAATATGCATCTGAATTCTACAGGGACTTCCTCAATCCTTCAGCTTCCGGTCGCAGCACATCTGATCGATGTCTTTCAACTTGAAGTTGAGACTCAAGAAGACGAACTGATTCAGGCAGCGAGTTCGAAGAGCTTGTGCTCGCAGTAGTGGCCAGTAACTCGAACACTACATCAAGACAGGACTTTTGGGTTCCCTCACTGTCGTCAAGATAGTTTTTATCAGCTTTCTTGGAGACCAACAGGGATGTCTCACTATCTTGAACCTTATCTGCATTACTTCCTTTACCATTGGATAACGCAGTACTGTTCTCCAATATTTTGGCCGCATTCTAAAAGAGAAACAAGCAGACACATCGCATGTTTACCATGTTGTATATGAAACTCATTTTGGTAAATGAGTTCAGTAGTAAAGTGGACAGGATAACAGCATGAAACAAACATATATCTATGTACCATGGTCACTTTATGGTCTATATCATTCTAGTTTTTGTTGCCAAATCAAGATAGAGACACAGTTCAAATAATATTTGTTCAAGACAAAGCAAAATAGACAGAATATAAGTGTGGGTAACTATAGAGCAATAACAACACTTGTAATGTGCATGACATGAGAACATAACTGTTTATTCAATTGAAACTGAAATCAACATAGAGCAGGTTACAACAGCAAACCAGTTAAAGAAACAGGTTTAAAACATACCTGTTGCGCCATTGGAGTTTCAATTCCATCCTTCAAAATTGAAAATAGTTGGTATGAGTAAATACAGTAATGCAAGAGCAAAGGAGTATGAACCATAGCTGCAGAACCTGACCTGAGAACAAATCTTCTTCTCCTTTAAGCGTTGAGTTGGGATTCGGAGTGGTGGTCCTCGTGCTTTGGGCACTGCAGTTCCCTTACTAACTGCTCGTGTTTGGGTGCTCTGTGGTGGAGACGGTGCTGTGTCAACTGGAACTGGGTTACTATCTGCCGGGGTTGGGGTTAGAAGGGGTGTAGCTGGTTCTCTGTCCAACTGGGTAGGGGTACAATCTGCGAGAGTCTGGGTTATGTGTGGTGGATCTGGTCCTTGGGCAAGTACAACCGTGGTTCTATCTACATCAATTGGTAGCACTATCTTTTCTGAAGACCGTGTTGTTACTCCCTTAGATACTGCCATCATGCTCTCCAATTCAAATGGCTGATAAACAAGAAAAGTAATTGAAAGTATAGACATTGTATGATAGACAAGTGCAATGGATAGTGGGGAATAAAAGAGGGCATGAAATAATTCATATTTATGTTGTCTAACCAAACAGGATAGCATGACACAATTTCACATATATGATGGCTAACTAAACAGGATAGCATGACACAATTTCACATTATGATGGCTAACTAAAAAAGATGGAAAGACATAGTTCAAAATATGAGACTATGTAAACAGGATGACATGACATAACTATATAATGTGTTTATTAAATAGGTTGGCATGCCATAATTCACATACATTCACGGATAGAATGCCATAATTCAAAATATGATGACTGTAAACACTAAACAGGATGAGATGATATAACTATATGATGTCTTTATTAAATGGGTTGCCATGCCATAATTCAGATAGATGATGTGTATGTACTATGTAAACATGATGGCATGATATAATTCAAATATATGATTTATATAGTAAGCAAGTAAGCAGATGGCAATCCATATATGATGTAAAAACTAAGCAATGCAAGACAACATGCGTGACATGGGTAATATAACCCTGCCAAGTTTGAGCATAGACCTCAGGGGGGAAATAGGACTGGTCATCAGTCTCTGAATCCTCCTCTGAGGAGCTCTCTGTAACCAGCAAGATGTCTGCTTCAGTAGGTAGCATTCTCTGCTTTGAATACCTTGTTTTCACTCCAGATACTTCCATCACCGCTTCAAATGGCTGATGCACAAGAAGAGTAGTTGAATATACAAACGTTGTCGACAAATGGAACACGTAATACAAAAAAATGATAGCATGATATAATTCACATACATGATGATTGGCTAAACAGCATGGCATTGCATAATTCCATATATAATGCCTTTGCAACAAGATAGCATTGTATAATTCACATATATAATGTCTTGCAACAAGATGGCAATGCATAATTCACATATATGGTAATTAGACACTAAACAGGTGGCATTCACACAAAGCATGTCTAAACTAATCAAATGACATAGCAATGCGAGACACCATACGCACGATATGAGCAACATAACCCTGCCAAGTTAGAGCATACACCTCGGGGGGGGGGGATAGGATTGGTCACCTGTCTCTGAATCCTCCTCTGAGGAGCTATCCGTAACCAGCGAGATATGCGCTTCGTCAGATAGCATAGTCTGCTCTGAAGACCTTGTTTTCACTCCAGAATTTGCCATCACCGTGTCAAATGGCTGATGCACACGAAGAGCAGTTGAACGTACTAACATTGTACTATGTAACAAAAAAAAGGATGGCCTGATATAATTTACATATAAGATGACTGGCTAAGCAGGATGGCATTGCAAAATTCATATATATGATGCCTGGCTAAACAAGATGGCGTTGCATAATTCACATAAATGATGAATAAACTAAACAGATGGCATTCGCACAAAGGATGTCTAAACTAAGCAGATGACATATTTGATGTATAAAGTAAGCAATGCAAGACACCATATGCATGATATAACCAACATCAGCATGCCAAGTTAGAGCGAAGACCTCAGGGGGTAAATAGGAGTTGTCTTCTCCTTCTGAATCCCCCTCAAAACAGATATCTTCCTCTCGATTACAATCCGAAATGCGTGGAGGGGGGGCTGCCTTTGCGCCTACCATGGAGCGACGTCTGCATGAAATTTTATTGCCACGCAAGGCTCGTCTCTTTTGCTCTACATGTTCAGTTCCATTGTTTACAATAACTGTCATGCATAGGAATAAAACATAGTGAGATTATGTAAGGAGTGCATGCATAAATCCAGAGTGATGGTAGCAACCTGTGGATAGACCCAAAACCAATAATAGCAGGCAGATAATGGCTTCAGTTAAAAAATACAGATAATGGCTTCTTTACTGTTTGTTTCCCACCCAACATGAAACTCATAGTAGACACCGGAGATTAACCAGATAGTAGATAGATACTATTGATAGCGGCCCCGATATGTACCCCACAACCATTTAAAAACTCAAGTTTGACCATTAGTTTGGAGCTTACTCAGAGTCTAATCGGTGAACAGGACGATAAAGTAGCATGTAATATTAAGCGATGCATAACGTAAGCAGACACGAAAGAGTGCGACCTCTCTTGCGGACCTGTGTAGTCCTCGAGGTCATCTGCTCGGTTGTTGATGGTAATGCAGTTTTCATGGCTGCCAGCGGCGGGGAAGAAGATCTGAGGCGGTGAAAGACAGTCTGGAGGACGGATCCCTGCTGTGCTGGACCCTTCTGTCGTTGGAGCAGCTGAGCTGGGGTGGACGACGGCGCAGCAGGAGCGGGACAAACCACGCAAGGTTTTCTTTGACAACTATCTGTAAGAGAAGTAATTCTGTAAGGGCTCGTTTGAATTGGAGGATTCCAACAATGCAGGGATAGGAAATAGACAGGAATAGGATAGGAATGCACGTGCAAACAGAGAATTTAAAAACACAGGATTTCTGCCAATCTGGGTGTTTGATTCACAACAATTGGAAGATCACAGGATGCAAAGAAGCATGGTGAGATTAAGTCAAACCACAAGAAAATGTACGGTTATAATGATATTATGCTACTATCTCTTAGTCTTGTGCTTCATGAATAGGAATTTGAAAAGGAGGACAAGTGAAAATTAAAATTCCTGCGTTTTTTCTTTCAAGGAGACACTAAAGGAACAAATCCGTGTGCTCAGTGGACAATATATATAACATGTAGAGTAAAAGAGAGATGGAACAAGTGTACAACCTCTTTGGCGAAGCCATGTCGATCTCAGCGTGATTGGGTTGGCCGGTGAGGATGCTCCGGCTGACTTTGCTATCGGAGGAGGGGAAGAAGATCTTAGGCGTCTGGATATGGAGCCCGAGGTACTGCTCCGCTATGATGGAGGGTTTCGTCGTTGGAGCAGCTCCGGTGAGTTGTACGACGCTGAGGCTGAAGCAGGACAAGAGAGACAACGAACAACGTTAACCTGAGTGGAATTCTAATAGCATCTCCAATACATGACGTAAAATACATAACTACAAAGTGCTAGATGTAAAATACATCAGCCGCTCATCTCTGAACTTAACTGTCGAAACTGAACTTAACTGTCGAAACTGAACTTAACTGTCGAAACTGAATTTTGTTGTCGAAACTGAATTTTGCTGTCGAAACTGAACGCACTAGCAAGGTGAGGGCATGTGGTTCATCTTCAACCTCCACCCCCTTGAGCCGCCAGCCACCACCGGCCAAACAGTAGCCCCACCGCCGCCCCGCCCGCCCC
>NC_057805.1:451751626-451754319 GCF_018294505.1 Triticum aestivum | reverse complement strand
GTAGCTAAATCGGAGCAGCATCGCAAGCAAGAGCAAGAGTGAGAGCAGCAGCACGAGCAAGAGCAATAGCAAGAGCAGAGCAACAGCGCGAGCAAGAGCTAAAGCAGCAGCAGCTCCTACTGATGTGGACGTCACCGCCGAGGGAGCGACGCCGTGGAGGAAGTGGTCGGCGACGCCGCCGTGGATGGAGCCGCGCCATGTCGGCTCGGGACCGAGCGCCGGCAGCACCGTGAGATCGAATCAAGAAGAAAATGCGGCGATTAGTGTACAACCTCTTTGGTGGCGCCGATTAGGCCGCAGCTTCATCCGAGGAAACGGTGATGATGATGCTCTTCCGGTGGTGCAGGTGAAGACGGCGGTGTGGGAATGGAGGTGGCACGAAAGATGAGGGGAACGTCGGGGCAGCTCCTTGGAGGTGGAGGACGGGGTGGCTGAACCGGCGGGACGATGAGATCGACGACGGATCCTCATCCGGTACGGTGGATGAGGGACGTCGAGGTGTTGCTGTGGACGACGTCGTCGGGGAAGAGGCTCCGGCTGGGTGGCGGACGGAGCAGGGTGTGGGGTTTCGTCGCGGCTTTTCGCGGCCTCGGTGTACGAATGGGTGGGCGGATTGGATGGCAGTGGGGAACCATGGCTTAGAGACGCGCTTGTCCGAAATGTGGGGTAAGTTACGAAAGTACCCCCACCGATTTGAGGCGGTTCTTTCGGTTCAGGGGTAGCACGGGCATTTCGCGTGTCGGGATTTCACAGGAGGTGGGAGTTTTCGCGCGCGTTGTAATTTCGGAATAGCAAGGTGCGGGTTGAGATGGAGGGAGTTGTCGGAGCACAACGAGACAAATATATATCTTAAATATTTCGGGCTAACAAGGCGCGGGTTGAAATTTCCGGACAAGCCTAACGTGTACTGTACCAAATCAATGCGCACTACAAATGTCATTCAAAACTTTGAATTCATGTTATGTTCAATTAAAATATTTCGCTACGTGTATAATGCATGCAACCTACTACTCAAATGAACGTTTTAGTGCATTCCAAACGTATATACTACCGCTTCAATATGAACTAAATTTGAATTCGTTTCTCTATTTGAATAAGATCTACAGTAATGATTGTTGTGAAGTCAAAGCATTTGAATTCGTTTCTTTGTTTTAATAAGATCTACAATCATCATTATTGTCAAGTTAAACCATCGTTTGTGTATTATCTTCACAGCTCACCACATGATTAGTCTCGAGTTACATATGAACTATGTGTACTATATGAACTTGAACTAGATTTTTTGAATCCACTTTATTTTGATTTCAAATAACATTACATTTCTAGCTCTAGCTAGATCTTCATAATCTAAACCATGTCTCATATGTATAATGTGTTTATCACATTATGTATGGTGCCCCGCCCCCGACGCCTACAAGTATTTAGATGTGAGTTGCAAACACCACACATTACCACAAATTCAAATAAAATGTGAGAATGTTCGATATATAGATTTTTTAGATTGTTCGATATTTAGTTGTAAGATGCAAATGCCACACATTATCACAAATTCAAATAAAATGTGAGATTGTTTGATGTATAGTATGGTTTAGATTGTTCGGCATTTAGCTGTGAGTTGCAAACACCATGCATTATCACATTATGGTATAACATGTGCACAGCACGTGTATCACCGCTATATTCATGCATGCAATGTTTAAAACACTATGATCTCCTATTCAAATATATGAATCCGCTTTCATATCAAATTAGGATCTTTGTTAGTCTCTTACACCCACACAATCCTCTAACCTTTGTAGCTACCACTAATTTTCTCTCGTGCATGCACATGCCCTCCTCGCCCTCCCCTTCCCTCGGCATTCTATCCACCGGGCACATTCATTTTTTTCTTTAGGTCGTTCTCCCAGAGTCTCCACAACTCCTTTCCGACACACACCGATCGATAAACCTCTCCAGCGATGCCTGCCTACAACATACACACACACCTTCAATCTCCTCCTTTATGTGTCCTTGCCTCGTGTCTCTCATACGGTCAGACACACGTGTAAACTCTCGCCCCTCTTTTCATCAATCTCACAACCGCACACTCCTCCCCCTATCTAGCTAGTAGTTGGGCCTCTCGCACCACCTCCTAGCTCCATTCTCTCTGTCTATCCGTCTCGCTAGGCCTTATTTGCCTCTAACAAATGGACATACACCGACCGATCTCTCGCTATACATATAGCTAGCTAGGTCCTTATAACTCGTTTTTACCCACATGTCAATCGATCTACCTCATTAGTTGTGTCTCTCCCTTCCTCCGACAAACAACAATTGATCTACCGATCTAGTTAGGTTTGCTTACCAAACACATGGTTCCCCTTCATCATCCATGGATGCGTCCCGACAGATCTGTCACGCACAGGCACACACAGAAACACATCCCCACTCTTATTGATAACATTGCAGTTCCACCCTCAGTTTGTCTAGTAGGGCTCTCCCACCATCTTCGAGAAGCAACTCCATCACCCATCCAGCACTCTACCCCTCTCCCTCCCTCTCCCTCCCTCTCTCTCTCCTCTCTCTCTCTCTCTGTCCCATCATATTTCCCGTCCTTCAGTTATGTATGGATGTCGACCGATCTCCCTCAAGACATAGCTGGGTCTCTCCTTCTCAACACATATACGAGTCGTTCTACCTCTATAGTTAGGCCT
>NC_057805.1:451748298-451751310 GCF_018294505.1 Triticum aestivum | reverse complement strand
CCCCCCACACACACCGATACATCGAGCGCTCTAGTCATGTCTCCCTGCCACACACAAACTTGACATGTGCCCTCTAACGTTCCGGTAGGCCAGTCGCCCTATATCTTTGACTTGCACACACACACAATTTCGATGGCTCTCTTCATCGATCTCGCACCCACCCACTTGATCCTCTCTTTGACTCTATCGATAGCTATGACCCCTCCCTCTCTTCTCGTGGAATGCCCGACCCTCTATGTATGATATGGATAGGCCTCCATTTCACACACATTGCATGCAAAATTTTGTTTGAGATGTCATCGACACATATTCCCACAAATAATTCATGAAATCAACCCCCACCCCACCCCACCCCAAAACAAAAAACACTCACGAACGCGGTTTGTATCTCTCACACACACCCACGTAGGTGGGGGACGTGCACGAAGAGAAGAGGTGCATGCACGGCGCACGTACTCCCGTCTCTTTCCCAACCACACCCGCGCGGTACACGGTGGAGCTCATTTCTGTACGAAAAAGGCAGCCCACGTGGTAATTTGGCACGTGTACTGGTTGTCCACTTGGTGGAGGGAGGATCGTCTACCATGGGTGAACAAACAAATTGCGACTTGGCGTGTTATGTTAAAAAAAGAGGCAAACCATGTGGGGCCTACCTTAGAGGCAAGGCTCTATACACTGGAGTACTTTTGATGTGTCCGTCAACTTGCAGAACGAGGAGAAGCTTGCTTAGTACGCCGTCTCCCCCGCCCACGGGCGCGGTGGCTCGCAGGATGAGGTGAAGCTTGCTCCGCCTTATGCCCGCTCCCTCGCCCATGTGCGCGGTGGCTCGCAGGACGAGGAGAAAAATTTACTACTCCCTCCGTTTACTCCTCGTCCCTACTACCTTGGTTATAGAGATTATATCATATTGTTTGGAATATATATGTCCTTTAGTAGATTTCAATATGAACTACTAGTACATACTCCAAACACTGATGTATATAGACGTATTTTAGAGTGTAGATTCACTCATTTTGCTCCGTATGTAGCACTCCCCCTCGCGCCCTCGACCCTCGCCCATGTGGTGGACGTGCAGCAATTCATTCGGTCTCATATAGCCAGAACGATATATACTGCACTACCATTATTGCTCGACTTCCCGAAGAGTCGAAGAGCCAATCGCAAGGTTAATATTTTGGAGATGCCAAGCGCAAGGTTATAGGAGAACGAGTAGTAGGTGCGGCGTCATTTATAAATAAAGTTTTTTCATCTTCAGTGGCACGTATGGAATATGATAGGTTCATATGGAGAGAAAAGGAAACCGCTCCACTATATACATAGTCAGGATGGGCCAGCCTACACGGTTGCTTGCTGGGGTTGCTCTCTTCACACTCTCTCGCACAAAACGACCGTGGCCACATCTCTAACATCCCGGCGGATCACGTCCGCTTGGGGAAGGGGTGGATGCTTAGTGTAGATGCGGTGGCCGTCGCCGACGGCGAAAACCCACTGTCGACACATCCCGATCAGGGGTCCCCGCCGTTCTCTCTCACAAAGCCGGTGAGGTTGCCTTCGTCCCTTGCTCACTGCCGCGACGTGGGCAGTTGCCGCCTCCCGCCACCCTCCTCAAGGTTGTGCTACGTCCCTCAGGTACAACTGCCTTTACAGCTGGCTTGAACCACTGCTCCAGCTGCCCACATCACTCCCTGTGGATATTTCTCTACTTCTTTGCCGCGCACATACCTCTACAAGCTTCTACGTACTGTATTTGTGATGAGTTTATGTCTCATCAACTAGTCCCAGTAATCTTATTCTAATCACCTTCTTAAATTTCTTTGCCATAGGGATGCTCATCTCGATTTTGGTGAAACTGCACAAAATGATCCGGTGGTCAAAAGGTTGCAAACTTCATTTATTAGGAAGCTCGAACGTTGCCAGCAAATTGAAGCCTGGTCAGGGTTCACGGTTCAAGGGCTAGGGACTGCATGGATCGTTTTTTTATTTAGCTGCCTCTGTTCCAAAATAAGTGTCAACTTTAGTAGTAGTACAACTTTGTACTAAAGTTTGCACAAAGTTGAGACACTTATTTTGGAACGGAGGGACTACATATTTGCTATGATCTGTCAATCATTGAGATGCAATAGCATGCATGTTAGTCTCCTTTGTATTTGATGAAATGTTGCAATGGACAACCTTGGACGCAAGATACATGTAACAGAAGCTGGAAGCTTCATAGCATTGTACAAATTTATCTCGCTGATAAATTACAGTACGTACTATACTAGTACTTCCTCCGTTCCTAAATATAAGTCTTTGTAGAGATTTCACCATGAACCACATGCGGATGTATATAGATGCATTTTAAGTGTAGATTCATTCATTTTGTTCCGTATGTAGTGGAATCTCTACAAAGACTTATCTACTAGTAATAGCTAGCCCCACAACTAGGAATTCTCTATCCTCTCCTTGAGCCACATCATCAAAATTGATGTAGCCGTTAGATGAAGTAAATCAGTCCATAATAGCCGTCTGATCTAGACGTTGACAGGCTCCGCACTAAGCCACATGCAAGCATGCAGAAATACCGTGGCACATTGTAACGCCCGGACAATCATGCTACAGTAATCCCACGCTAATCATGCCATGTCACCTCTGTTACTGTTGCTAACCTCACAATGATTCGAAACCGTTCCAAAATTTAAATTCTAAATAGTGGCAAACACCCAAAGTTTTCAAAAGTCAAAAAAAATGTTCGGTGGGTGCCAAATAAGGCACAGTTAATTATGGTGAAGTAAACACATTTTTAGAAAATGCCTAAATATTTTAAAATGATGTAAAACAGAAAAGAAAATAAATAAAAAGAAAAGAAAGCTAACAAAAAAGGGAAAAGGAGCCCCCCCCACTTGGCCGTGGTCCAACTTGGCCGAACGGCCTCGGCCCACCAGGCCACCACCTAGGCCGGCCCACCCCGCCGCCATAACCTCCCCCACTCCCCCAGTACTCCACCCCCACCGACACTCCCCCCCCCCACGA
>NC_057805.1:451724649-451747410 GCF_018294505.1 Triticum aestivum | reverse complement strand
GCACACGCGCGCCGCGCCCGCGCTCGCCTGTGGCCCCTGGGCCACTGCCAGGTGGGGCCTCGCGCCCCTGAGCCACTGCCCCTGGGCCCGAACCCCCTATGGGCCACAGACAGGTGGGCCCCCGCGCCCAGAACGTAATTAAAAAAATAAATAAAACAAATAATAAAAATAAATTTAATTAATTAATTAATTAACTAAATTAATTAAGTTAATTAATCCTATTTAAATTAATCTAATTAATTAGTTAATTTAATTAAATAGTAGTTAATTAGCTAACAGCCCCTGACAGGTGGGACCCACCTGTCAGGTTGACCAGCTCAACGGTCAACTGCTGGCGTCATGCTGACGTCATGTTGACGTCATGCTGATGCATTAATTAAAGTTCGAATTAAATTAATTTATTAAATTCTAAAAATGATTTAAATCTTTAAAATTTAATATAAAATAAACCGTAGCTCGGATGGAAAAACTTTGTACATGAAAGTTGCTCAGAACGACGAGACGAATCCGAATACGTAGCCCGTTTGTCAGCCACACGTTCCTAGCAAAGCGAACATGGAACTTTCCCCCTCCGGTCCGTCTATCCGAAAACGCGAAACATCGGGAATACTTTCCCGGATGTTCCCCCCCTTCGCCGGTACCCCCTACTGCCGCGTTAGGGCACACCTAGCACCGCTCATTGTCATGTCACGCATCGTCATGCTTATGTTTGCACTGTATTTACTGTTTCTTCCCCCCTCTTCTCTCCGGTAGACTACGAGACCGACGCTGCTGCTGCCCAGTTTGACTACGGAGTTGACGACCCCTCCTACTTGCCAGAGCAACCAGGCAAGCCCCCCCCTTGATCACCAGATATCGCCGATTCTTCTCTATACTGCTTGCATTAGAGTAGTGTAGCATGTTACTGCTTTCTGTTAATCCTATCCTGATGCATAGCCTGTCCTTGCTTCTACTGTTGTTACCTTTACCTGCAATCCTACATGCTTAGTATAGGATGCTAGTTTTCCATCAGTGGCCCTACATTCTTGTCCGTCTGCTGTGCTATAGTATCGGGCCGTGATCACTTGGGCGGTGATCATGGCTATATACTTATATACTCTATACATGACACCTGTGGTGACTAAAGTCGGGTCGGCTCGTAGGAGTACCCGCAAGTGGATCTTTGTGGCAGAGCGACAGGGCAGGTTGAGACCACCTAGGCGAGAGGTGGGCCTGGCCCTGGACGGCGTCCGCGGTTACTTCGACATAACACGCTTAACGAGTTCTTGGTATTTGATCTGAGTCCGGCCATTTGGTCTATACGCACTAACCAGCTACGCGGGAACAGTTATGGGCACTCGACGTCGTGGTATCAGCCAAAGCCTTCATGACGTCAGCGACCGCGCGGCGCGCGCCGGATTGGACTGGAACGCCACTAGGCTAGGTCTGCTTCCGGCCGCGTACGCAACGTGTAGGTGTGCAATGGGCGATGGGCCCAGACCCCTGCGCGCATAGGATTTAGACCGGCGTGCTGACCTCTCTGTTGTGCCTAGGTGGGGTTGCGACGTGATGATCTTACGAGGCCGGGCATGACCCAGAAAAGTGTGTCCGGCCAAATGGGATCGAGCGTGTTGGGTTATGTGGTGCACCCCTGCAGGGAAGTTTATCTATTCGAATAGCCGTGTCCCTCGGTAAAAGGACGACCCAGAGTTGTACCTTGACCTTATGACAACTAGAACCGGATACTGAATAAAATACACCCTTCCAAGTGCCAGATACAACCCGGTGATCGCTCTCTAACAGGGCGATGAGGAGGGGATCGCCGGGTAGGATTATGCTATGCGATGCTACTTGGAGGACTTCAATCTACTCTCTTCTACATGCTGCAAGATGGAGATGGCCAGAAGCGTAGTCTTCGACATGATTAGCTATCCCCCTCTTATTCTGGCATTCTGCAGTTCAGTCCACTGATATGGCCCTTTACACATATACCCATGCATATGTAGTGTAGCTCCTTGCTTGCGAGTACTTTGGATGAGTACTCACGGTTGCTTCTCTCCCTCTTTTCCCCCTTTCCTTTCTACCTGGTTGTTGCAACCAGATGTTGGAGTCCAGGAGCCAGACGCCACCGTCGACGGCGACTCCTATGGCACTGGAGGAGCCTACTACTACGTGCAGCCCGCTGACGACGACCAGGAGTAGTTAGGAGGATCCCAGGCAGGAGGCCTGCGCCTCGTTCGATCTGTATCCCAGTTTGTGCTAGCCTTCTTAAGGCAAACTTGTTTAACTTATGTCTGTACTCAGATATTGTTGCTTCCGCCGACTCGTCTATGATCGAGTACTTGTATTCGAGCCCTCGAGGCCCCTGGCTTGTATTATTATCATTCTATGACTTATTTATGTTTTAGAGTTGTGTTGTGATATCTTCCCGTGAGTCCCTAATCTTGATCGTACACATTTGTGTGTATGATTAGTGTACGGTCAAACCGGAGGCATCACAAGTTGGTATCAGAGCCGACTGCCTGTAGGAATCCCCCTTTCCACACTCCTTGGCCGAAGTCGAGTCTAGACATTACAAAACTTTTACTAACATGGCTGTGTGGCTTACGGGCCCACGTCGCCATTGGGTAATACTAGGATCTTTTACTCCTCGACCTTTACTCTGGGACTCTGAACTCTCTTCTACTCGGGTTAAACGAATTTACTAACTCTAACACTAGGATCCCGTGACCGCATTCACCCCAAAGTTGGATAAGCCATAGTTATTTCTTAGAATAGTATTTTGAACAATTCACACACTGTCATTTGACTCCTTTGAAACGTCTTTGCTTACAGATGGAACCCACGAGGCAGGTCGTGCGCCACACGACGGCCATTGGTGCCTCGGGATCACCTGCCATGCTAGCTGAGATGATGACCTATCTGGGTTATCGCTGGCACCCTGAGTACACCGTCTACGAGGAGTACCAGGACTTTAACCAGGAGCAGTACCGTGCCATCGTCGACCTCTACTCGCGGGAGTATGACTCCACTACTGTGCTGCACACCGCTCATGGTGTTGGAGTGACCATCGATATGGCTGTCCACGATGCTGCCTATGCTGCTCTGACACGTCTTCGTGGAGAGTATCGGGAGTTGGACACCTCCCCTTTCAGGCACATTGTTATCGCATCTGATGTTGGTGCGGAGGGATACTATACTGCTGCCTACTCCACTGTCACCCGAGAGCCCTTCTACCATCAGAACCTGGTTCTGCATGCTGATGGGCTGGATCGAGCTAACCGAGCTCTTCGCCACGATTTGTACACCACCCGTCAGCACCTTTACCGTGCTCTGACGCTGTTGCACCCCTTTGTCCGATCTAGGGAGCTGCCCCGTTCTGTGATCTACCCAGCCAGGACTGTGATACCCCAGGGTGTCGGCTGGCCAGATGTGGGAGGCCACTCTCCCGCACTTGGACCTCTTCTGCCACCTGAGCGTCAGGTTCTGCACCAGAGTATTCGCGGACCCCAGGTTGCTGACGTGCAGTTCCCGATGCAACACTACCAGCTTTCAGGCTACACCTACCTCCACAGTACCTCTTGGGACTGATGTAGGCTTGCTTGTTAGTGTTAGATGCATTCGCCGCGAGCCTGTGTGCCGCCTATGTTGTTTTAGTCTATGTACTGAACTCTGTGTACTGAACTCTATGCATGACCCCTTTTATAAGTTATGCCGACTACTATGTAGTAGCTATCGTGCTCCTTTCATTATGCATGTTTCATCATGAATGATTCTTGTCTTTGCAAATTTCTCAATGCTGAACCCCTGTTATATATTAGCAGGATGGTTAGACCAGGTGGTCGTGGTCGTGGTGGCAATGCCCCACCACCACCGGAGTACATGGCTGGTATGATCCAACAGTTCGAACTGAACCGCCAATTCATGGAAAATATGATGGCTCAGTTTCCTCGCCCCAATATGGACCAGCAACCAACCCCAGTAACTCTGCAGGAATTCATGCGCCTCAATCCAACTGTGTACCGCAGCTCAACTCAGCCTCTGGATGCTGATGACTGGCTCCGTGACATCACCTATGAGATGGAGTCTGCCAATGTAGCCCCTGCCAGCTATATCAACTTTGCTTCCTTCTTTCTGAAGGGACCCGCAGCTCAATGGTGGGACAGCCACAGGCGTACTCTGCCAGCTGGAACAATCATCACCTGGCCAGACTTCCAAGCTGCTTTCCGTGCCCGCTTCATTCCTCAGGGAGTCATGGACCGGAAGAAGCGTGAGTTCCGCAACCTCACCCAAGGCAAAAAAACTGTTCAAGCTTATCAGCGGGAGTTTCTGGACTTGTCTCGCTATGCTGAAGAGGACATTGCAACTGATGCACGCAGACAGGAGAAGTTCCGTGATGGCCTTCAAGCTGACATCAAGCTCGCACTTCTAGTGCATGACTTTGCTGATTTCGCCACCTTGGTGAACAAGGCCATCAATGTCGAAACTGGTCTGCAGGAATACCAGAGCTCTCACAGGCGCAACCGTGACACGGGCTCATCTTCGGGCCCGCCCTCATAGAAGCGTAAGATATGGATCCCGAACAGCATGTACCGTCCAAATGCATCTGCCCCAAGGCAGACCTATGCTGCACCTCGTCTGCCTCCACCACCATCTAGGCAGTCAAGACTTCCAGCTCCACCATCCCAAGCTCCTGTTCCCACTCCCAATAATGGCTTGTGCTTCAGGTGTGGTCAACGAGGACACCGTGCTAGAGAATGCAACCAGAATCAGAATCAACTGGCCCTTCCAGCAACTGGCCATGGAAGCAACCAGCCCCGCAGCAACAAGGCCAAGTCTTATGGTCGTGTTCATGCCAACCACGTTGATCTCAACGAAGCTCAAGACCAGCCTGCTACTGTGATGGGTACACTCCTCGTAAATTCAGCACCAGCATCTGTTTTATTTGATACAAGTGCATCGCATTCATTAATGTCAGAAGATTTTGCATACAAGCACGATGTTAAATGTGAGGAGATGAACACCTCGGTATTGGTCAAAACCCCCGTGGGACAGTGTCAAACCTCCCTGGTTGGCATCGATGTCCCCGTGGAAATCGAAGGGCTGGAATTCTATGCCTCTCCCATTATCCTGAAGTCGTCTAACATCAACCTCATATTGGGGATGGATTGGCTGAAAGCGCATACTGCTTCTATAGTTTGCGCCACTAAGACCATTCATCTACTTCACCCTTCAGATGAAATAGTTGCTTACCAAGCTCATCTGGTGCAAAATGCCGAGGCCAGGCTCTATGCATTGAATGCCTTGAACGCCGCACCACTCGAGGGCATTGAAAACATTCCCGTCGTGCGTGAATTCCTCGACATCTTCCCTGAAGAACTTCCAGGGATTCCCCCTGCTAGAGCTGTCGAATTCATCATCGACTTGAAACCAGGCACCACTCCTATAGCCAAGCGACCCTACAAAATGCCGCCGCATGAACTCCTTGAGCTTAAGGAGGAAATCGACAAATCTCTTCGCAAAGGATTCATTCGCCCAAGTTGCTCTCCTTGGGGAGCACCTTCTCTCTTTGTCAAGAAGAAGGATGGGACAAACCAATTAGTTCAAGACTACCGTCCTATAAACCAAGCTACCATTCAGAATAAGTACCCTCTTCCTCGGATCAATGATTTGTATGATCAACTGGCTGGTTCATCAGTGTTCTCTAAGCTCGACTTGAGGCTGGGTTACCACCAGATCCGTGTTCGTGAAGAGGATATCCCAAAGACCACCTTCGTGTATCGCTATGGTTCATACGAGTACACGGTCATCTCTTTCGGTTTAACCAATGCTCCAGCCACCTTCTCTCGTCTGATGAACTATATATTCATGGATTACCTCGACAAGTTCGTCGTGGTTTATCTGGATGATATCCTGGTATTTTCCAAGAACGAAGAAGAACATGCTGAACATCTTCGACTTGTGCTGGAAAAGCTACGAGACCATCAACTATATGCCAAGTTCTCCAAATGTGAATTCTGGCTACCGGAAGTAACCTATCTTGGGCATGTCATCTCTAAGGATGGTATTGCCGTCAACCCTGAATTAGTCCAGGCTATCCTTGATTGGACTCCTCCCAAGAACGTTAAGCAAGTCAGAAGTTTTCTCGGTCTCGCCAGCTATTGCCGTCGATTCATCGAGAACTTCTCCAAGATCGCCAGGCCTCTGACTAACCTGTTGCATAAGGGCGTCAAGTTCCAATGGAAAGACAAATGTCAGGAAAGTTTCCAGGCACTCAAAGACAAGTTGACTTCTGCCCCAGTTCTAGCTCCACCTGATACTAAGAAGGACTTCGTCATTTACTGTGACGCTTCCCGTCAAGGATTAGGCTGTGTCCTAATGCAAGACCGCAAAGTGATTGCTTATGCCTCTCGGCAATTGCGCCCTCACGAAGAGAACTACCAGTTCACGACCTCGAACTTGCTGCTGTCATTCATGTGCTAAAGCAGTGGCGACATTACCTTCTCGGTAATCGTTGCGAGATCTTCACTGACCACCAAAGTCTGAAGTATCTGTTTACTCAGCCAGACCTGAACCTCCGTCAGCAGAGATGGATGGAGCTTGTTGCAGACTTTGACTTGGGTATTTCCTATATGCCAGGCAAGGCTAATGTAATGGCTGATGCCTTGAGCCGCAAGTCTTACTGCAACCACCTCCAGGTTCACAAAGTTCAGCCCTCGCTTGTTGAAGAATTCAGGAAGCTGAACCTCCATATTGTTCCTCTGGGTGCACTCGCTCCCCCTCCTAAGGAGTTTGGCAAGATGAACCTCCACGTTGTTACCCAGGGTTCCCTCAATACCCTAGTTGCTAAACCAGATCTCGTGGACAGCATCAAAAGGCTACAGAAGTATGACTCTCAAACCCATAAGATTAAGCGCTACCTCGCTGAAGGAAAGCCCTCATTCTTCACTGTTGCTGATGACGGCACCTTGTACTTCAAAGGCCGCCTAGTGGTGTCGTGTAAGGAGAAAAACCCGGATATGACACAGGAGGTTATGAAAGAAGCTCATGATACGCCTCTATGTATCCATCCTGGTAGTACAAATATGTACCAAGACATCCGTCAGAGATTCTGGTGGTCTAATATGAAGCAAGACATTGCTCGCTATGTTGCTGAGTGTGACGTTTGCCATCGTATCAAAGCAGAACATCAAAGGCCTGCTGGAACTCTGCAACCTATCTCTATTCCTGAATGGAAATGGGACCATGTGTGACACCCAAGTTTTTATTTGGATTTTTTTCAAAAGATTTTCTTTGACTTGAGGGGAGTGATTTAATTTTTTCTTCAAGAGAACTCTCCCTCTCATATATATTTTCTTTATGGCAAATGTTTTATTTGGATTCACCCAAGATCTGCCTTTGGTCTTGGAAGTTCTTGCTTTTCATTTGGACTCAAGACAAAATGTTTTTCAGTTGGGAAAATAACTTTTGAAAATCTTTTTGAATTTTGCACTATGGCTTTTGGAAAGTCCTTTGCCACTTTCAACAATTCCTTCTTGCCATGGCCTTAGTGCAAATGCTCTCTCCTAACCCTTCCCTCACCTTTGGATCATGTTTTACACCAAATCCAGCAAGTTGAACCTCCCCATGTATCTATTTCCATTCAAATTCTATTCAAATAAATTTCTGCCTTCTTCTCTAGCACTTGGAGATTTGCAAAGGAACTCCAATTTCTATCTTGATTTTTGGCCCCAAACCTTTTTCCCCTCCTAGTCCTTTGAACCCTCAACCTAGAACCATGAAGATCCACTGGTCTTCAGTTCAAAATTTTCAAACTACACCTGCTGCAAGTTTGGACCAGATTTGACAAATTTGGTGAAATTCATTCAAAGCCTTCTCCAAAAATTCCAAGTAAAATCAGGCAGCCTCTGGGTGCTTTGAGTGGTCATCTCACCAAGTTACAGCTCCAGAAAAATTTATCTCATAGCCAAAACCTTCTGTCGAACACCTGTAGTGCATGGTCATTGTCAAGTTCAGAGTTTCAGAGATTCAGTTCAGTGCTCGCTGTCGTTTTCTTCAGAGATGGACGTCGATCTCGCCAGTGCCACCGCGTCGCCTTGCTCCTCGTCCCCGCGCTCTTGTTCCTGCACCGCACGAACGCCTGGCGCCTTGCGGGCGTCGGCGACGAGCAGCAGAAGGTGCGCCGCCCCGTGACCGACGCCGGCGGCGGCTTTGCGGACGCCACGGGAGACACGGCGCCGACGACGCCACCCAGCGCCGCCCAAACCACCGGAGCTCGCCGCGTTGCCTTCCACTCCCCCGAACGCGCTGCCGCTCTCGTCGTGAACCACAGGGCGCGGAGCGCGCTCTCTGCCGCCGTTGAGCCCGTGCGGTCACCTCACCGTGGACCGACGCCATTACGCCAAGACCATCTCCGTTTAGCTGTAAAATGACTCCAGTAACCTCCACTGATGCTGCCTGGCCGCTCAAACCACCTGCCCATCCACTTCTCCGCCGTAATCACTCGCCGGAGATTCTCCGTTCACGGCCACCCCGTCGATCCGCCTATAAATAGAGGCCCCGAGCTTCAACTCGAGCACCCACCAGCCCTGCACTCCCCCTAGAGCACGCCTAGCCACTGGAAGATCCCCGAGGAGGTCTCCTTCCTCGACTCCGGCCGCCGCGACCCGCCACGGGATCCAGCCCGATTCGCCCCCGTGTGCGCTCCTCCGCCTCCATTCTCTTGCCAATAGCTTCACCTTGCATCACTCGTTCTGACCCGCGCCTCAATTCGTAGTTTGCAGCCCTCCACCGGAGTTCCCCATCCTCACCCGAGCCGCCGTCCGCCGGAGATAGTGTCGCCGTCGACGTGGTGCTCCCCGTTGGACGAGTCCACCACCCACCGACGCGGAAGGAGACGCTGAAGCTCTTGGTACCATCCGTTTCTCCTAACTCGCCGTGGTTCGACGCCGGCGTCCACCGCAGTCTTCGGGCGCCGGCGAGCTTTTCAAACCTGACATGTGGACCCCGCGTGTCAGCCTCTGTTCGTTTATTCGCGAACCATTTTCTGTTGGCGCCTTCGGGCAAAATACGTCTTCTCCTTTGCGCTTGCGCATTCCCAGCCGAAGCGTTCTCTGTTTTCTCAGTTAAAACCCTGGAACTTTTTTGTTTCATTACAGATAAGTCCCTGGACAGAAACCTTTATAACATTTTAATAAAAAGGTATTTTTGAGTGATTCCTTTTCTGACAATCTTCAAATTTTGTCTAGTTTTTTATGGGATTTATTTGAAAAATATTTGGAAAAGTTTCTGTGTATGTGTTGGTTTTCACGTTAGTACCCGTTTCGTGATTGCCGTAGGTTCCGGAAGAGGTGAAGGAGCCGCGAACTTCGCCGAGCTAGACTCCGACTTCTCCAAACCAAGCAAGCATGTTTTGAACATTTGATATGGCAGATGTTTTGCATGTTCACGTGAGAGTTTGTGCATGGCATATGAGTGTCGGTAAAAACCTCGTTGCTTGTAAGGCAACGACCCGGTTGTTCCAAAGTTGCGATGACCCCTGATGAGAGGTGGCCTAATCATGTGGTGACATGAAGGGGGCAGTAAGGTGGTACTGTTGTAGCATACCAGCCTTGCGTCATCCGACTTTCTTCGACGTTAACGTGGTTGGAGCTACGTTATCGTTCTTTTCCCGCATGTTCCAAAGTTGCGATGACCTCTGATGAGAGGTGGCCAAATCATGTGGTGACATGAAGGGCAGTAAGGTGGTACTGTTGTAGCATACCAGCCTTGTGTCATCCGACTTTTCCGACGTTAACATAGTTGGAGCCGTGTTACCGTTCTTTCCCCTTCCGTGCTACCACATGTCTCATTGCCAGGATGCGGTTCAGTAAGTTGGTAACCTCTTTCCGTGTACACACCAAACAGAGAGGCCGGGATGATGGTACCTTGGCCCAGGATTAAAGCCAGTCATCCGGTCAGGGGGCATGGGTGTTTCCGGTTGGGACCGAGAGGGGGGGCACCCCCTTAAAGAGCGCGTATAGAAATTTGATCCCATGCTACGCGAGGTTGTAGCCTCCCCGTCTCAAGGTTTTTCTTGAACGTTGCCGAGGGTGATCCCTGGCTTCGGATGGTTGAATTGGGTGTGTACTGGTTAGACGTGTTTCTTCCAAAATACCGTAGACGGAACTAGTCCCCGTGACTACTGAAATCCGTTGGCTGTGGTTAAGTACAAACTCTGCAGAGTCAATTCTTTCCAAATCATCGTATCCATGATCAAGTAGTGTGAACATTATATCCATATCTATCCGTGTGAAAAACTTGTCCCCGGCGAACAAGCTCAAGTGGTAAATTCAGATTTATTGTTATTCCTGTGGATGGACCAACTTTATATTTGTCTCATGCTTGTGATAAATTATGTTCCCGAGCTATTGTATTATTGAGCTACAATATAAGCCCTTTATGTGATGTCGCTCAGACGTCCGACTGCGGCAAGCACTGTCTTTATTTTCTGTTATAAGCCCTTTATGTGGTGTCGCCCCGACGCCCGACTGTGGCATTATTATTCTGCATTTTCCTCTCGAGGAGTCTTTCAGACACTCGTTTGGCACCTGTATTATTTATTCCACATTTTCCGCTCGAGGAGTCTTTTAGACACTCATTTGGCACCTGTATTATTTATTCCGCATTTTCCGCTCGAGGAGTCTTTCAGACACTCGTTTGGCACCCGCATTATTATTCTGCATTTTCCTCTCGAGGAGTCTTTCAGACACTCGTTTAGCACCAGTATTACTATTCTGCAGTTTCCGCTCGAGGCGTCATTCAGACCCTCGCTTGGCACCCAGTATTTATTATTTCTATGTCTGATTGCACTGGTTAACTTGTTCATATGCTTCATGTTTACATTTGTTATACCTTATGTCCGAACTGGCTTGCGAGTACTTTGATAGTACTCACCTGGCTTGTTGATTTGGCCAGATGTTGACGAAGGCGATCTCTTGGATGAAGAGTTTGATAGCGCGTCCGACACCTAGAGGAGTCCCAGTCAGTCCTGCGCGATCCCGGATATTGGTCACTTGTATTGTATACGCTTCCGCCACCCGCAATAAATCTTCTCGAGCCTCACTCCGACGCTCGATGAGTTGTAGTCTTCTGGAATCATATCACTCGCTTCGCGATGATATTTCTACCACCATCATTATCGTGAGTTAGTAGTTGCCACCCTACCCGCCATTTTGTTTTAGCGGCGTGCATGTAATAAATTGTTGGGCAGTCTCTGCTCAACCTTGTATTATATTTAGTACCCCTGGTATTTTTCTTCTGTGACCAAGATATTGTCTACCAGTGAGAAGGAATTCTTCCTCGCTGGTCCGCATAAGGGATTGGTCTCTCAATAATTATTTTATTGAAAAACCGGTCGTGACAAGCTTGGTATCAGAGCCAGGCTGACTGTAGGAAGCCACTAGGTGCGATCGCTAATCGGTTATTAGCGTTTTTGTGCTTTTCAAGCCTTTTGCAATTGTAGCTATTTTCTGTTGGTCATCATAAATTATGACATGACTACTCAGAATTTTTGCCTACTTTTGTAGATGGCTGGCAGCAGCTGTGAGAATCGAGTGTTCACCAACGTGCCCGAGGGGTTTGTCAAGCTCCTCGTCTCCATCACCAAGCTCGCGATCGGGCCAGCAGCTCGCCCGGAGTTCACACTCTATCAGCACAAGCTCAGTGACGAAGTGTCTATGCACCAAGCTGTGGTGCAGTTCAAGGGAGGACGTTCTGCTGCACGCCACTTCCGTTTTGTGGGAAGGGCGATGCCTACGGAGAGGCATGCCATGCAGATGGCTGCCCGTGAGGCGATAGCTCGCCTTCGGGACATCCTTCCTACGATGAAGACTCGTCGCTACCGCTACCTCCCATGCCATGTGCCTTACACCAGCCACTATGCGTTCGCCTGCCATCGGGGAGAACGAGATGAAGCCATCGAGATGGTTGTGGAGTATCTCAAGGCTCTGGAGGAATCTTTCGACAACCTCGTAGATGATCTTGTGGCTGCCCGCATGGACTTAGTCTAGGGCGGTCCTGCCAGCAGGAAGGAGCTTCTCCACACGGCGCCGCCTTTGACATTCGTCTCGTCTTCAGCCTCGTATGCACCGGCCGTTTTGGCCACTGCTCGCCGTCTGCCTACCACTGAGGAGTTCGACCGAGTCATCGCTCCTACTCCAGTCAGAGCCGCACCGCCTGCCGCACGCGCTCTACCGCCAGTCGCCCCCGCACCATCACCGCAGTGCAGCGTCCCGCGCCAGGAGCCAGCTAGAGAGGAGGAGGTTGATTCTCCTGGACCGCTGAGCCTTGCCATCGGCAAGGGGAAGGAGATCTTCACCATCTCCGACTGAGAGCACCGAGTAGCCGCGTGTTATGCCTGCTTGTATGATGTGTTGTTTTATCTGTACGCTAGTTTGTATTGGTGTGTTTGCTGCCTTCCAGAGTAGTACGCTAGTTTAATAACATGTCAGGATTGTGTACGCGCATCCTGAGTGCTGTATCTTGTGTTTGCTTTTCGCATATAAGATTTATGTTAAGCACTTCTTCTCCATGAAAAATCATTTGTGTTTCTTCGAAAACCTTGAAGCCTTTGTATTTTTGCCTTTGCGAGATTTTTGTGCTACACAATTTTTCTCATGGGTTTTGCAAATAATACCCCGGACTGGAAAAATGTCTCGCCCATGGACTCGCTCCATGCCCAATCAGCCAGAAGAGGTTTACGGGACACAGACCAGCAACAATTTCACTCAGGGTCAGTCCAGCCAACAAGACAGTGAAGCGGCACTGTCTCAAGTATGCCGTCTCTTCGAGCAAAGCCAACAACAGCACCAAGAGATGATGAACCATGTCATCAACATGGGAAACCACCGTGAACCCTATCAACCCCATTCCAAGTTATCCGAGTTACAGAAGACTCGCCCCTCAACTTTTGCTCACACCGACAGACCGCTGGAAGCCGATGATTGGCTTCGTGAGATTGAAAGGAAACTGATTATTGCTCAGTGCTCAGATCATGAGAAGGTGCTTTATGCACCACACTACCTTACTGGAGCAGCCGCAGCATGGTGGGAAAACTTCCTACACATGCATCCCAGGGAACACAACATCACCTGGGAAGACTTCAAGGAAGGCTTCCGTGGGGCACACATCCCCAGGAGCATCCTAAAGATCAAGAAGAGAGAGTTCGATGACCTGAAGCAAAGAGGCATGTCAGTGACCGAGTACAATGGTCAGTTCACCCAGCTGTCTCGTTATGCCTACGACGAGCACATGACAGAAAGCAAGAAGATGGAAAAAATTCCTGGACGGCCTGGCACCAGCGTTAAGATGCCAACTGATCGTGCACACCTTTCCGGATTTTAAGACGCTAGTGGACAAGGCCATCACCCTGGAGAATGAGCGCCGTAGTCTGGAAGATATCCGCAAGCGGAAGAGGGACAAGACGACTCTTGCCCGCAGCAACCGAGGCAAGACTGAGGTCCCAAGGACAGACACAAGGAGATCCACGACTACTGAGCCAAGGCCCGTCGGACAATTTCATGCCAGAGACAAGGAGTTCACATACCGTCCAGGGGTCACCTGCTATGCTTGTGGTCAACAAGGGCATTATGCTAAACAGTGCCCGAAGCCAAGAGACTCGGCACCCAAGCCGAACAATGGTGGAAACAATCCAGCCCCCAAGCGCAACAACTTCAACCCCAGCAACAACCACAGGAAGGGTCACCTGAACCATGTGACCAGGGAAGAAGCGCAGAATGCCCCAGACATCGTGCTCGGTACGTTCCCTGTCAACACAGTACCTGCCACGGTTTTGTTTGATTCTGGAGCTTCCCATTCGTTCGTTTCGAAGAGTTTTGTTTCGCAACATGGTTTTCCGATACTTCCCTTGGAAAAATCTATGATCATCAAGTCCCCCGGAAATAAGCAAATCGCTCAGGGTTACTGCCAAGGAGTGGTCATTGAGTTCGAAGGACTACAATTCCACGCGAATCTCACCGTGTTGGAAAGTAAAGGACTGGATGTCATTCTAGGGATGGACTGGTTGACCACCAACAAAGGATTCATCGACTGTTTCAATCGGACAGTGATTCTCACTCACCATCACGGCAAGACTATAAGAGTTTCCGCTCAAGAAAGGCCACGATCACAGAAACCAAAACTGAACAAAATGGACATTGCAGAACTGAGAAAAGTTCCAGTGGTATGCGAGTTTCCTGATGTGCTTCCTGAAGAACTACCAGGCATGCCACCAGACCGAGAGATCGAATTCAGCATTGAACTAGCACCTGGCACCGCTCCCATCTATAAGAAGCCTCATAGAATGGCACCCTCAGAATTGGTGGAGTTGAAGAAGCAGATAAAAGAATTATTGGACAAAGGATTTATTCGAGCCAGCTCCTCACCATGGGGTTCGCCTGTGTTGTTCGCTAAGAAGAAAGATGGGACACTGAGGCTGTGCATAGACTATCGAGCCCTCAATATGGTCACCATCAAAAACAAATATCCGATGCCATAGATCAATGATTTGTTTGACCAGCTCGCACAAGCCAAGGTATTTTCAAAGATTGATTTGAGATCGGGATACCATCAACTGAAGGTACGGACGGAAGATATCCCCAAGACAGCTTTCACTTCCAGATATGGGTTATACGAGTTTACAGTGATGCCTTTTGGACTAACGAACGCCCCCGCATATTTCGTCCACCTCATGAACAAAGTATTCATGAAATTCATGGACAAATTTGTGGTGGTATTCATTGACGACATTCTGGTTTACTCGAGGTCACCAGAAGAGCATGCTGAACACCTCAGAATTGTTTCGGAAGAATTGAGGAAACATCAGTTGTACGCCAAATTTAGCAAGTGCGAATTTTGGCTAAGACAAGTTGGGTTCCTGGGCCATATACTGAACCAAGAAGGCGTGGCCGTAGACCCAGATAAAGTCAAGGCCATACTGGACTGGAAGCCACCCGCCAATGTCACAGATGTGCGGAGTTTCCTAGGAATGGCCGGATATTACATGAGATTTATTGAAGGATTCTCCACTGTGGCGAAGCCTATAACACAGTTACTCAAGAAGGACAAAAAATTTGTATGGACAGAAGCATGCGAGCAGAGCTTCCAAGAACTCAAGAAGAAGCTGACAACCGCACCGGTCTTAACTGTGCCAGACATACACAAGAGCTTTGAAGTGTATTGTGACGCGTCCCGAAAAGGTCTCGGATGTGTGCTAATGCAGGATGGCAAAGTTGTCGCATATGCCTCCAGGCAGCTGCGAAAACATGAGGAAAATTACCCAACACATGACTTGGAGCTAGCAGCAGTTATACATGCACTCAAGGAGTGGAGGCACTTCCTGTTGGGAAATCGCTGTGAAATATATACGGACCATAAGAGCCTCAAATATATTTTCACATAGCCAGAGCTGAATTTACGCCAACGACGCTGGTTGGAACTAGTCAAGGACTATGACGTCGGTATTCACTACCACCCAGGGAAAGCAAATGTAGTGGTCGATGCCCTTAGTCGAAACCCCAGCCCGGACAGTGACGGTCAGCAAAATTTGAGGCCTGAGTTTCAGCGAGAGTTCGCTAGGCTCAACATGATGTTAGTCTCTGAGGGCACCGTATCGAACCTGGAGATACAACCCACCCTGGTGGAACAAATTAAGAAGGCTCAACAGGGACATCCCAGCATCGAAGGCATGAAGAAGAAAATGAATCTTAGTAAGACTTCAGAGTTCGTCACAGACAGTGAAGGAACATTATGGTACCGAGACAGACTTTGCATACCTAACATTGAGGAACTCAAGCAACAGATCTTGACGGAAAGCCACACCGCCCCATACTCGATCCATCCTGGAGGAACCAAAATGTACAAGGACATCCAGGAAAGATTCTGGTGGCACGGTATGAAAAGAGATATAGCCATATTCGTTGCTTGTTGCGATTCATGTCAGCGCATCAAGGCCGAGCACCAAAAGCCAGCAGGGCTACTCCAGCCTAACAGGATACCAGAGTGGAAATGGGATGAAATAGGAATGGACTTCATTGTCGGATTACCCCGATCACAACGTGGGAATGACGCCATATGGGTCATCACAGACCGACTAACCAAGGTTGCTCATTTCATTCCCGTGAAGACTACCTACTCCACACAAAGACTGGCAAAGCTTTATCTCTCCCGTATAGTTTGCTTGCATGGAGTCCCCAAGACTATAATATCAGACCGAGGCACCCAATTCGTCTCCAAATTTTGGGATCACCTACAACAAGCTCTGGGCACGCAACTAGTTTTCAGTACAGCATACCACCCTCAGACTGATGGACAAACAGAATGTGTAAACCAAATCCTAGAGGATATGCTAAGAGCCTGTGTGCTCACCTATGGATCCAGTTGGGAAGAAAGTTTGCCGTATGCCGAATTTGCTTACAACAACAGTTACCAAGCCAGCTTGCAAATGGCACCCTTTGAAGCGTTGTACGGACGAAGGTGTCGTACCCCTCTGAATTGGTCAGAAACAGGTGACAGCCGTATCTTCGGCCCAGACATGCTTAAAGAGGCCGAGGAGAAAGTTAAACAAATCAGGGACAGACTCAAGACGGCGCAGAGCCGACAAAAGAGCTACTATGATCAGAAGCATCGTGAGGTCAGCTTTGAACCCGGTGATTCCGTATACCTCCGAGTATCTCCTATGAGGGGTCTGCAACAGTTCAAAATTAAGGGGAAGCTAGCCCCAAGATTTATTGGACCATTTTGTGTAAAGGCACGAAGAGGCATGGTAGCCTACCAGCTAGACCTACCCAAGGAGCTGTCAGACGTCCATGACGTGTTCCACGTCTCACAGTTAAGAAAATGTGTGAGCAACCCAGAAAAGCATGTACCTCATGAGGACATTGATATGCAACCAGATCTCACCTACAGGGAAAGGCCAGTAAAGATCTTAGAAGAGTCTGAATGGAGGACCCGTCAGAAAACGACAAAGTTTTTCAGGGTTCAGTGGAGCAACCACACTGAGGATGAAGCTACATGGGAAAGGGAGGATTTCCTTCGAGCAGAGTATCCATATCTATTTGAGGATCAGCAGAAATCTCGAGGACGAGATTTTTCCTAAGGGGGTAGGTGTTGTGACACCCAAGTTTTTATTTGGATTTTTTTCAAAAGATTTTCTTTGACTTGAGGGGAGTGATTTAATTTTTTTCTTCAAGAGAACTCTCCCTCTCATATATATTTTCTTTATGGCAAAAGTTTTATTTGGATTCACCCAAGATCTGCCTTTGGTCTTGGAAGTTCTTCCTTTTCATTTGGACTCAAGACAAACTGTTTTTCAGTTGGGAAAATAACTTTTGAAAATCTTTTTGAATTTTGCACTATGGCTTTTGGAAAGTCCTTTGCCACTTTCAACAATTCCTTCTTGCCATGGCCTTAGTGCAAATGCTCTCTCCTAACCCTTCCCTCACCTTTGGATCATGTTTTACACCAAATCCAGCAAGTTGAACCTCCCCATGTATCTATTTCCATTCAAATTCTATTCAAATAAATTTCTGCCTTCTTCTCTAGCACTTGGAGATTTGCAAAGGAACTCCAATTTCTATCTTGATTTTTGGCCCCAAACCTTTTTCCCCTCCTAGTCCTTTGAACCCTCAACCTAGAACCATGAAGATCCACTGGTCTTCAGTTCAAAATTTTCAAACTACACCTGCTGCAAGTTTGGACCAGATTTGACAAATTTGGTGAAATTCATTCAAAGCCTTCTCCAAAAATTCCAAGTAAAATCAGGCAGCCTCTGGGTGCTTTGAGTGGTCATCTCACCAAGTTACAGCTCCAGAAAAATTTATCTCATAGCCAAAACCTTCTGTCGAACACCTGCAGTGCATGGTCATTGTCAAGTTCAGAGTTTCAGAGATTCAGTTCAGTGCTCGCTGTCGTTTTCTTCAGAGATGGACGTCGATCTCGCCAGTGCCACCGCGTCGCCTTGCTCCTCGTCCCCGCCCTCTTGTTCCTGCACCGCACGAACGCCTGGCGCCTTGCGGGCGTCGGCGACGAGCAGCAGAAGGTGCGCCGCCCCGTGACCGACGCCGGCGGCGGCTTTGCGGACGCCACGGGAGACACGGCGCCGACGACGCCACCCAGCGCCGCCCAAACCACCGGAGCTCGCCGCGTGGCCTTCCACTCCCCCGAACGCGCTGCCGCTCTCGTCGTGAACCGCAGGGCGCGGAGCACGCTCTCTGCCGCCGTTGAGCCCGTGCGGTCACCTCACCGTGGACCGACGCCATTACGCCAAGACCATCTCCGTTTAGCTGTAAAATGACTCCAGTAACCTCCACTGATGCTGCCTGGCCGCTCAAACCACCTGCCCATCCACTGCTCCGCCGTAATCGCTCGCCGGAGATTCTCCGTTCACGGCCACCCCGTCGATCCGCCTATAAATAGAGGCCCCGAGCTTCAACTCGAGCACCCACCAGCCCTGCACTCCCCCTAGAGCACGCCTAGCCACTGGAAGATCCCCGAGGAGGTCTCCTTCCTCGACTCCGGCCGCCGCGACCCGCCACGGGATCCAGCCCGATTCGCCCCCGTGTGCGCTCCTCCGCCTCCATTCTCTTGCCAATAGCTTCACCTTGCATCACTCGTTCTGACCCGCGCCTCAATTCGTAGTTTGCAGCCCTCCACCGGAGTTCCCCATCCTCACCCGAGCCGCCGTCCGCCGGAGATAGTGTTGCCATCGACGTGGTGCTCCCCGTTGGACGAGTCCACCACCCACCGACGCGGAAGGAGACGCTGAAGCTCTTGGTACCCTCCGTTTCTCCTAACTCGCCGTGGTTCGACGCCGGCGTCCACCGCAGTCTTCGGGCGCTGGCGAGCTTTTCAAACCTGACATGTGGACCCCGCGTGTCAGCCTCTGTTCGTTTATTCGCGAACCGTTTTCTGTTGGCGCCTTCGGGCAAAATACGTCTTCTCCTTTGCGCTTGCGCATTCCCAGCCGAAGCGTTTTCTGTTTTCTCAGTTAAAACCCTGGAACTTTTTTGTTTCATTACAGATAAGTCCCTGGACAGAAACCTTTATAACGTTTTAATAAAAAGGTATTTTTGAGTGATTCCTTTTCTGACAATCTTCAAATTTTGTCTAGTTTTTTATGGGATTTATTTGAAAAATATTTGGAAAAGTTTCTGTGTATGTGTTGGTTTTCACGTTAGTACCCGTTCGTGATTGCCGTAGGTTCCGGAAGAGGTGACGGAGCCGCGAACTTCGCCGAGCTAGACTCCGACTTCTCCGAACCAGGCAAGCATGTTTTGAACATTTGATATGGCAGATGTTTTGCATGTTCACGTGAGAGTTTGTGCATGGCATATGAGTGTCGGTAAAAACCTCGTTGCTTGTAAGGCAACGACCCGGTTGTTCCAAAGTTGCGATGACCCCTGATGAGAGGTGGCCTAATCATGTGGTGACATGAAGGGGGCAGTAAGGTGGTACTGTTGTAGCATACCAGCCTTGCATCATCCGACTTTCTTCGACGTTAACGTGGTTGGAGCTACGTTATCGTTCTTTTCCCGCATGTTCCAAAGTTGCGATGACCTCTGATGAGAGGTGGCCAAATCATGTGGTGACATGAAGGGCAGTAAGGTGGTACTGTTGTAGCATACCAGCCTTGTGTCATCCGACTTTTCCGACGTTAACATGGTTGGAGCCGTGTTACCGTTCTTTCCCCTTCCGTGCTACCACATGTCTCATTGCCAGGATGCGGTTCGGTAAGTTGGTAACCTCTTTCCGTGTACACACCAAACAGAGAGGCCGGGATGATGGTACCTTGGCCCAGGATTAAAGCCAGTCATCCGGTCAGGGGGCATGGGTGTTTCCGGTTGGCACCGAGAGGGGGGCACCCCCTTAAAGCGCGCGTATAGAAATTTGATCCCATGCTACGCGAGGTTGTAGCCTCCCCGTCTCAAGGTTTTTCTTGAACGTCGCCGAGGGTGATCCCTGGCTTCGGATGGTTGAATTGGGTGTGTACTGGTTAGACGTGTTTCTTCCAAAATACCGTAGACGGAACTAGTCCCCGTGACTACTGAAATCCGTTGGCTATGGTTAAGTACAAACTCTGCAGAGTCAATTCTTTCCAAATCATCGTATCCATGATCAAGTAGTGTAAACATTATATCCATATCTATCCGTGTGAAAAACTTGTCCCCGGCGAACAAGCTCAAGTGGTAAATTCAGATTTATTGTTATTCCTGTGGATGGACCAACTTTATATTTGTCTCATGCTTGTGATAAATTATGTTCCCGAGCTATTGTATTATTGAGCTACAATATAAGCCCTTTATGTGATGTCGCTCAGACGTCCGACTGCGGCAAGCACTGTCTTTATTTTCTATTATAAGCCCTTTATGTGGTGTCGCCCCGACGCCCGACTGTGGCATTATTATTCTGCATTTTCCTCTCGAGGAGTCTTTCAGACACTCGTTTGGCACCTGTATTATTTATTCTGCATTTTCCGCTCGAGGAGTCTTCCAGACACTCGTTTGGCACCTGTATTATTTATTCCGCATTTTCCGCTCGAGGAGTCTTTCAGACACTCGTTTGGCACCCGCATTATTATTCTGCATTTTCCTCTCGAGGAGTCTTTCAGACACTCGTTTGGCACCAGTATTACTATTCTGCAGTTTCCGCTCGAGGCATCATTCAGACCCTCGCTTGGCACCCAGTATTTATTATTTCTATGTCTGATCGCACTGGTTAACTTGTTCATATGCTTCATGTTTACATTTGTTATACCTTATGTCCGAACTGGCTTGCGAGTACTTTCATAGTACTCACCTGGCTTGTTGATTTGGCCAGATGTTGACGAAGGCGATCTCTTGGATGAAGAGTTTGATAGCGCGTCCGACGCCTAGAGGAGTCCCAGTCAGACCTGCGCGATCCCGGATATTGGTCACTTGTATTGTATACGCTTCCGCCACCCGCAATAAATCTTCTCGAGCCTCACTCCGACGCTCGATGAGTTGTAGTCTTCTGGAATCATATCACTCGCTTCGCGATGATATTTCTACCACCATCATTATCGTGAGTTAGTAGTTGCCACCCTACCCGCCGTTTTGTTTTAGCGGCGTGCATGTAATAAATTGTTAGGCAGTCTCTGCTCAACCTTGTATTATATTTAGTACTCCTGGTATTTTTCTTCTGTGACCAAGATATTGTCTATCAGTGAGAAGGAATTCTTCCTCGCTGGTCCGCATAAGGGATTGGTCTCTCAATAATTATTTTATTGAAAAACCGGTCGTGACACCATGTTGTGATGGACTTCGTCACTGGATTTCCCAAATCACAGAAAGGTAATGATGCTATTCTTGTCGTCATTGACCGGCTTTCCAAAGTTGCACATTTCCTGGCGGTCAAAGAAACGATCACTGCTAGTCAGCTGGCAACGCTCTATATGTCCAGGATTGTTTCACTCCACGGTATTCCATTGGTTATCAACTCAGACCGTGGCAGCTTATTCACTTCAAGATTCTGGGCAAGTTTCCAAGAAGCCATGGGAACTCATCTGTCATTCAGTACTGCATTTCATCCTCAGTCGCAAGGGCAAGTTGAACGCGTCAACCAAGTTCTCGAAGACATGCTTCGAGCTTGTGTTATTTCCTTCGGCAAGAAATGGGAGGAATCTCTCCCGTATGCTGAGTTCTCTTATAATAATAGCTATCAAGCTAGTCTAAAGATGGCCCCCTTCGAAGTGTTATATGGAAGAAAGTGCCGAACCCTCTGAACTGGTTAGAAACTGGGGAACGTCCACTCTTCGGTCCGGATATTATCCAACATGCCGAAGAACAAGTCCGCATTATTCGTGAGAATCTCAAGACTGCTCAGTCACGTCAGAAGAGTCAGTATGACCGTCATCATAAAGACATGGTCTATCAACCTGGCGAAAAGGCTTATCTTCGAGTCACACCAATGAAGGGTGCTCACTGCTTCGGAATCAAGGGCAAACTAGCTCCTCGATATATTGGCCCATTCACTATTCTCGAAAGGCGTGGAAAAGTGGCATACCAACTGGAGCTACCACCGAACCTTTCTCAGGTTCACGATGTGTTCCATGTGTCACAGCTCCGCCGTTGCTTCAAGGACCCAATCCGAGCAGTGGATCATGAAGTGCTCGAATTGCAGCAGGACCTCTCCTATAAGGAGCATCCGGTCCGCATTCTCGACCAAGCTGAACGCCGCACATGTCAGAAGGCGATCAAGTTTCTCAAAGTCCAGTGGTCGCACCATTCTGAAGATGAGGCCACTTGGGAACGCGAGGATCGCCTGCGTGATGAATACCCCGCACTGTTTCCATCTACCTCCTAAATCTCAGGATGAGATTTCTTGTAGTGGAGGAGATTTGTAACGCCCGGATAATCATGCTACAGTAATCCCACGCTAATCATGCCACGTCACCTCTGTTACTGTTGCTAACCTCACAATGATTCGAAACCGTTCCAAAATTTAAATTCTAAATAGTGGCAAACACCCAAAGTTTTCAAAAGTCAAAACAAAAATGTTCGGTGGGTGCCAAATAAGGCATAGTTAATTATGGTGAAGTAAACACATTTTTAGAAAATGCCTAAATATTTTAAAATGATGTAAAACAGAAAAGAAAATAAATAAAAAGAAAAGAAAGCTAACAAAAAAAAGGGAAAAGGAGCCCCCCCACTTGGCCATGGCCCAACTTGGCCGAACGGCCTCGGCCCACCAGGCCACCACCTAGGCCGGCCCACCCCGCCGCCATAA
>NC_057805.1:451723659-451724347 GCF_018294505.1 Triticum aestivum | reverse complement strand
GGATCGGGCTCGACGCCGCCGCCTCGCCCTCGTCCGTCACCGCCTCGCCGGAGCGCTCCCTCACCGGTCTGCCTCCCCCTACGCACGTCGTCGCCGTCGTCCTCCCCAAGCAACACTGCCACGAACCCTACTGACCCGCCGTGAGCCGCGCCCCTCCTCTCTCTCCCTCGCCCCGTGCTCGTCCCCTCCCCTGCTCGCCGCTCAGGGCCGCGCCCCGCGCCCTGCCCCCGCGCGTGCGCCCGAGCCTCGCCTCGCTCTGTCGCTCCACTCGCCGCGGCCACCCGCACGCACGGGCGCCCCTCCTCCCTGCGCTCACCTCGCCCCGCTGCCCAGTCCCCTGCAACCCTTTGTGAGCGCCACCCTCATCTCCCTCTCTGACCCCACGCCGGAGTCGTCCTCGACGGGACTCGCTCGCCCGCGTGCTCCCGCAGCTCCACCCGACCCTCGCCCCGTAGCCTTCCCCGCGGCCTGGTGCCCGCGGCCACCCCGCCGTGCACAGCGCCCGCACCGTGGCCTCCCCGCCCGGTAGCCTCTTTGCCCGTAGCACCGCGCTCCCGCCTGAGCGCACACGCCCCGTCCGCCGCTGCGGCCCCTTGCCCAGCGCTCCTCCCCGCGGGCGCCTCTCCACCGACCACGGCCAGCGCGCCCCGCTCCGGCCATGGCCTCGCCGTGGCCACCGCCCCCTGCT
>NC_057805.1:451688450-451723621 GCF_018294505.1 Triticum aestivum | reverse complement strand
CGCGCCCCTGAGCCACTGCCCCTGGGCCCGAACCCCCTATGGGCCACAGACAGGTGGGCCCCCGCGCCCAGAACGTAATTAAAAAATATAAACAAAACAAATAAGAAAAATAAATTTAATAAATTTATTTATTAATTAACTAAACTAATTAAGTTAATTAATCCTGTTTAAATTAATCTAATTAATTAGTTAATTTAATTAAATAGTAGTTAATTAGCTAACAGCCCCTGACAGGTGGGACCCACCTGTCAGGTTGACCAGGTCAACGGTCAACTGCTGGCGTCATGCTGACGTCATGCTGATGCATTAATTAAATTTCGAATTAAATTAATTTATTAAATTCTAAAAATGATTTAAATCTTTAAAATTTAATATAAAATAAACCATAGCTCGGATGGAAAAACTTTGTACATGAAAGTTGCTCAGAACGACGAGACGAATCTGAATACGTAGCCCGGTTGTCAGCCACACGTTCCTAGCATAGCGAACATGGAACTTTCCCCCTCCGGTCCGTCTGTCCGAAAACGCGAAACATCGGGAATACTTTCCCGGATGTTCCCCCCTTCGTCGGTACCACCTACTGCCGCGTTAGGGCACACCTAGCACCGCTCATTGTCATGTCACGCATCATCATGCTTATGTTTGCATTGTATTTACTGTTTCTTCCCCCCTCTTCTCTCCGATAGACTACGAGACCGACGCTGCTGCTGCCTAGTTCGACTACGGAGCTGACGACCCCTCCTACTTGCCAGAGCAACCAGGCAAGCCCCCCCTTGATCACCAGATATCGCCGATTCTTCTCTATACTGCTTGCATTAGAGTAGTGTAGCATGTTACTGCTTTCCGTTAATCCTATCCTGATGCATAGCCTGTCCTTGCTTCTACTGTTGTTACCTTTACCAGCAATCCTACATGCTTAGTATAGGATGCCAGTTTTCCATCAGTGGCCCTACATTCTTGTCCGTCTGCTGTGCTATACTATCGGGCCGTGATCACTTGGGCGGTGATCACGGGTATATACTTATATACTCTATACATGACACCTGTGGTGACTCAAGTCGGGTCGGCTCGTAGGAGTACCCGCAAGTGGATCTTTGTGGCGGAGCAACAGGGCAGGTTGAGACCACCTAGGCGAGAGGTGGGCCTGGCCTTGGACGGCGTCCGCGGTTACTTCGACATAACACGCTTAACGAGTTCTTGGTATTTGATCTGAGTCTGGCCATTTGGTCTATACGCACTAACCAGCTACACGGGAACAGTTATGGGCACTCGACGTCGTGGTATCAGCCGAAGCCTTCGTGACATCAGCGACCGCGCGGCACGTGCCGGATTGGACTGGAACGCCACTAGGCTAGGTCTGCTTCCGGCCGCGTACGCAATGTGCAGGTGTGCAATGGGCGATGGGCCCAGACCCCTGCGCGCATAGGATTTAGACCGGCGTGCTGACCTCTCTGTTGTGCCTAGGTGGGGCTGCGAGATGTTGATTTTACGAGGCCGGGCATGACCCAGAAAAGTGTGTCCGGCCAAATGGGATCGAGCGTGTGGGGTTATGTGGTGCACCCCTGCAGGGAAGTTTATCTATTCGAATAGCGGTGTCCCTCGGTAAAAGGACGAGCCGGAGTTGTACCTCGACCTTATGACAACTAGAACCGGATACTGAATAAAATACACCCTTGCAAGCACCAGATACAACCCGGTGATCGCTCTCTAACAGGGCGACGAGGAGGGGATCGCCGGGTAGGATTATGCTATGCGATGCTACTTGGAGGACTTCAATCTACTCTCTTCTACATGCTGCAAGATGGAGATGGCCAGAAGCGTAGTCTTCGACAGGATTAGCTATCCCCCTCTTATTCTGGCATTCTGCAGTTCAGTCCACTGATATGGCCCTTTACACATATACCCATGCATATGTAGTGTAGCTCCTTGCTTGCGAGTACTTTGGATGAGTACTCACGGTTGCTTCTCTCGCTCTTTTCCCCCTTTCCTTTCTACCTGGTTGTCGCAACCAGATGTTGGAGTCCAGGAGCCAGACGCCACCGTCGACGACGACTCCTACGGCACTGGAGGAGCCTACTACTACGTGCAGCCCACTGACGACGACCAGGAGTAGTTAGGAGGATCCCAGGCAGGAGGCTTGCGCCTCGTTCGATCTGTATCCCAGTTTGTGCTAGCCTTCTTAAGGCAAACTTGTTTAACTTATGTCTGTACTCAGATATTGTTGCTTCCGCTGACTCGTCTATGATCGAGTACTTGTATTCGAGCCCTCGAGGCCCCTGGCTTGTATTATGATGCTTGTATGACTTATTTATGTTTTAGAGTTGTGTTGTGATATGTTCCTGTGAGTCCCTGATCTTGATCGTACACATTTGCGTGTATGATTAGTGTACGGTCAAATCGGGGGCGTCACACACATGCATGTGAGTGGGTTTTAAATCACATCAACATGTCTGCATGCAAGCATGCACCGGTAGCATGCATGTAAGTGAGCTTTTAAGTCCCGTTAACATGTCAAAAAGAAAAATATAATCCCATTATGCAGTAGGAGTTGGCTGATCTTTTTTCCTTACGTGGGATGATCTAAATGATGATGGGAGTTTATTTAGTTTGGCTACCACATTTGTCATGCGGTTATAGAGTTTTTTTTAGTTCTATGAAATCGATAATTTTGCGCAGAGAGATATACAGCTGTTCCGCTGACTCATCTAGTAATATTTAGGAACGGAGGGAGTACTATGTAAAGAGTTAGGTGTCGCATGGTGATAGTGTGAGGTGGGCCATGTAATCACTGAGCCTGAGTGTTTTCACTGCTCTTGCACGCCTCCGCTGTAAGAATGGAGAAAATTGTAATCTAGTAGTAGTACCTCCTTTCGCCGAAAGCGTGGGACATCCAGCAGTCCTACCACCTAAGTAATAAAGACCAATGAGCCGTCAAATCACATAGACCCAGCAGTAAGTTGGACGGACGAAGCAACCATCACTCTTGCGCCAGTGAGAGGTCGCGTCCGCTCTGCCCGGGCATGAGTGCGGCACCGATTCTTTGGAGCGGCGCTGACCGTTTCGGGCGGGAAGCGCGCGCGGGTGATGGAGGGGCTTTGGGTGGGCCAGACTGGTCAGGAGCGGGCGTGGCAGCTGTCTGCATGTCCCTACCGGACACGCCCGGAAACGAGAGGATGCACCGACTCTCGCGGCTAAAATCGTACACTACACAACATCTCTCTGTAGGAGTAGGTCGATCTGTCGCTCTCTCTAACACACACATGCTGTTAAACACACACACACACACACGCACACGCACGCACGTTGGTCCCTTTGCACCTTCTAAGGTGACTTATTACACCTAGACGGAGGGAGTAGTAAGTATACGAGAACGGTGGCACACTGACTTAAGTCGAATACAAGTGCCCAAAATTTGTGTGCATGTTATAATAAGGATTCACTTAAAATAGTATGTGAGCGAACAGAGGGATCAATTGGACAGTGTTCCCAAGCAGTAGCGAGATGTGTGAGGTAAGATACACCGCTGGCGCTTTTAATTTTTCTTATTAATTAGTTTGTTTCACCCTCTGACTGGTGGGACCCAACATACTACGTGGAGAGAGGTAAGGTGACTAAGGCTGCATTATTTCTGCACCACTGTGGATAGTCTTACCACCAAAGCCACATGACACGATTATGATTGAAATCCCAATGACTCCCACACACACAAAAAAACACGGCATGCTTGTCACACGAATGCAGGAATGTATAAAAGGTTATTTCCCTCTCGTTGAACATAACGGGAGGGTTGTGTAGCTGGTTAGCCTGTTCGCTCATCAAACTTGAGGTCTCGGGTTCGATAACTACACTTGAGCATAATTTGTGCAAGGAGGATTCTTTGACTGGTCAAAATGTTTTCTAGGGTTTGCACGCTTCACACTCTCTCTCCAGTATATATATACACGCTGGAGCCTCAGCGCTTGTAGTTGCTCTCTTCACACTCTCTCGCCCTCTCCCGCTGGAGCCTCAGCGCTTGTAGTTGCTCTCTTCACACTCTCTCGCCCTCTCCAGATCTAAACAAGACTTCGTTGGCCTCTCTCTCCCCTCACTGCTGCTCAAAGAGCCGGGAGGATCCGTCCGCCGGGAAGGGAAGGAGGCTTAACACTGTCGCCGTCGGCGAGGAACTACCGGCGCAGCTGTTCACTTTCCACCCAGCGGCAGCGCGGGAGGGCCTCTGACCCCTTCTTCTTCGCCGCCATCCCGTCGCCCACCAAACCACGCCCCAAGAACCTTAAGGTATAATTTACTTACTCCACATGCATTGCTCTAGCTGCATGTATACCATGAATCTAGGACGTGGTTCAAACAGGAAAGGAGTGGGGGAAATTAGTGAGAAAAGTTGTATATAGCATGAATCTAGGACGTGGTTCAAAGAGGAAATGAAGGGGGAAAGTTGTATAGCATGAATCTAGGACGTGGTTCAAAGAGGAAAGGAATGGGGGAAAGTAGTGGGGAAAGTTGTATCGCATAAATTTAGGACGTGGTTCAAAGAGGAAAGGAAGGGGCGAAAGTACTAGTTCAAAAAGGAAAGGAAGGGACAAGGCTGTAGAGTTTGAGCAGGACTAGATTTGCTGCGCTCACTTAGGGAAAGGTGTCTAAAGATAACAAAACTGGGACGAACACAAATATGCTCCTTGGTTGTTTGTTCTTTGTTGCAACAGACTGTGCATGACCACAGTACATCGGTAGATGCACATGGTGCTGGTGCGTCCACTGCCACGTGCAACTCATTAGCTGTTGTTAATCTAAGGCCCTGTTTGGTTAAAAACTCCCTAGTCCCTACCTGCTTGGTTCCAGGGACTAAACATGGACTAGAGGTTATTAAACGACATGCTAAAAGACCATGTTACCCCTAGTAATGAACTAATAGAGACAAGGTGCGATGCGTGGCAGGGGCAACTGTTGGAAAAAGTCCCAAAAAGACTCCCTCGGGGTCTTCTTTCTTTAGTCCCAAATGCCCACTTTTAGTCCCTAAAAGTCCCTCCTGTTTGGTTTAGATGGGACTGACACGGAGTTTTTTTAGTCCCTACACCAAAATGTCCCTGTAAACAAACACCCTCTAATAATGCCGCTGGAAAATTGATGCAATGCCACAGTTAAAAGCAAATTACATGTTTAACGAATTTTAATCTCTATGTTAATATTAATCAATGCCACCGTTTGAGAAATGCTACTGTCTTGCTTTCTTTCCCATTTAGATAAGGTAGATGCTTCTTTTTGTTGGCTTCTGTGTCATCCACCGTTATTGACCACTAATTGTTTCCTTTGCACCTCTGTGTAAACAGGGTTATCCACTTCACCTCGTTGCCATTGTGACCTTTTGTTGCACTGCACAAAATACTTTTGTTTTAACAGTGTTTTGTGCAGTTCAACCAAAATGTCACACCGACAATGTTGCTTGATTGCTTGATCTTAGTGGAACTGCACAAGAGGAGATCTTACTTCCTATCCGTTAAGGCGAATTTGGTTCAGATCTTCTTCTTGTGAGTTGTTTGAATTCCGCATCATGAGAGGTCAGTACTAGCCTTCTTTCACATGATTCTGCCGTGTGCTTTCATATGTTGTGCTACTTGTACGATAATGTTGCTTAATTTTAGTGAACTGCACAAATGGAGACAAGACTTCCAATCTGTATGTGCACCGTAATATCCCATTGAGGTAAGATAAGGATATTTCACAAGGAGCAGTTGAAGGATGGTTACATTACTCCCCACAAGACCAAACTAACTTCAGCTCAGAAGGACTGACAAATCTCCATTTTTTTCTGTGATGCGCGAGTACAATGTTGTTCTAGGATTCTTTCTGGTGAGTTCCATTTTTCTAAAAGTGTGCTCTATATGGACCATGTATGTGCCTGTTGAAACTGTCAATTCATAGTACAGTTTGCTTTATACTAATCACTTTTTTGTATTTGTGAAAACAGGGGTGCTCAGCTTGATTTCAATGGGAACTGCACAAAATGTTCATGAATACATCGAATCATTCATTTCCACCACAAGAAAGGAGGTGCTGATAAGTTCAAGGCGTTGCAACATATAAGGGCGAAATCATACAAGCTACGCGCGAATTTGGTTGATTTTGGTGGAACTGCACAAAAAGAACAGCTGGTTTATTTAGCACGAGGTGCCATGTCAATGTCCGAACTGATGGCAAACCCTGCCCATTCCAAAATCGTAGGCATTTGATATTTTGGAATGGGACAACCTTGTCAAATTTTGCTCATTGATTTTAGCAAGACATGCGTTTGATATTTTCGAATGGGACGCCCTTTGCTGTCAGCAGCGTCGATCAATTTTTTCTTTATTCTTTAGTTGTGAAGTAAATATTGCCTTTAACATGTCAGTAGCTGAGATGCATAATCATCGATTGTTTTGAATGTTCTCTATGAATTGCCAGGCCTGTGTGTTTGATTGCAATCTATAGAAACGCTAAAAAGCTGCTCAAACTCTTTGTACTCCTTCTGTTCCTTTTTACTTCGGACATTGTGAAAGTGCATACTTTTTTGTATAAGATTGGTCAAAGTAGAGATACTTTGACTGCAGACAAAACTTGTATGCAGACTAGAATGGACCGGAGGGAGTACATGTGAAACTGCTGCAAACGAGGTGATCACCCTGGGGATAATGCTAGTACGTATTGTTTTGCATATTCATCCAATGGCAGTGATACAGGAATTTGAACTAATCGAAATAAATTCATTCATACACGGTCGGATTTCATATAAACATGCCGGATTTCATTACATTCATACATTCTTCAACTAAAATGGGGTGCGCTGGAGGTATAATTAATTAACCGAAGCTACCCACCTGTGTCCCGCTGAGCCGAACAGAAGCTTCAGTGACTTAACTGCAGGTGCAGTTGCGTAACTGACATATGGCATGTTGGGCCCACGTGTCAGTCAGCCAACTGCACCAGCAGTTAAGTAGAAGCAGCGTTCTTCTCCAGCGCAGCTCTCCGACTCCACGTCGCCGCTAAGAAGCTAACCGGCCGTCAATGGTCAACCCGCCTAGCTTGGCTTCAACCGGAGGGTAGCAGCGGTGGCCTTACTTGGACCCGAGTGGCGGCGACCTACCGTGTTCTACTCTTCCTTGTTTTCTGTGTGGCGCGACCTCATTGGCAGCGGGGCGGGGCCTCGGTGGAGCCGGCGATGTCCTCTATCTCGTTGCCCGCGGGCGGCGCCTCAGCGGAGCGATGGAAATCCTCCCCCACGTTGCCGGCAGGGTGGGGCCTCGGCTGAGCCGGCTATGTCCTCTACCTCGTTGTTGGCACCGCGGGGCCTCGGCGGAGCAGGGCCTCGTCGACGCCAGCGGAGCGGGGACTCGTCGGAGCCGGCATTGTCCTCTGCCTCGTCCTCGGTCTCGCCAAACAGCGCCTCGCCCGCTTCATCGCCCTCTTTGCTAGCCTCTTTGTAGGCAGCCGCAGCCTCCGCCACCCGCATGCGGTACCGCCAGCGCTCGAGGCGGCCCTTGCGGGCGGAGCGGTACGAGTCGAGCAGCGCCTCCTGCTCCGCCCGCTCCGCGGCGATTTGCTCCTCCGCCTGCAGGTGCTCCTGGAGGAGATGGTGGTCGTAGGCGGCGTCGGCCTGCGCCTCCCGGAACTGCTCCTCACACATCTGCCTCACCCTGTCCATATATTGGGCACGGGCCTCGCCGATGGTCATGGTGCAATGCACCGGCGAGGATGGCGCGGTGGAGGGGGTTGGCGCCGGATCGTCGACTACCATGTTCTCCATTGGGACGTCGTCGTCCTCCGGCTGCCTGCCGGTCGGCAGCAATGGCTGCCATCTCCTTGTGGTCCGTCGTCAACCCGTCCCGAAGAGCGCTGGAGCGCGAGGAAGCCATGGTGGGCAGTAGTGGTGTGGACAGGAGAAAGGGAACGGATGCGGATGACTGCGGCTATGGCCGCGCAGCAGTTTATATAGCAATGGTGGGCGGGCGGAGGGACGGACGTGTGGCGCCGGAGTAGCCGCCTAGGCAACCGTGTATAATTAATGTGGGCGCCAGATGGACGGACGGCACTTGTGTCGTTTGAAGGCGGAGCAATCGCCTGCACCGGGAAGCGGGGCGGGCGGCGCTAACTGTTTCGGGCGGAAAGCGCGCGCGGGCGAGGAGATGACTTTACTTGGAGAGGATGACAATGGGGACCCACCAGGTCCATAGCCTCACGTACGCAAGTGCCTCCTTATTATATATATATATATATATATATATATATATATATATATATAACTATAATTTATTTTGCTTCCTCCTGGTTTCCTGACATCACGGTCCCACACCATTGTCAACCTATGTAGTAGTCAATAAACGAGAGAATTGCACAAGAAGCGGCCGATAGCTGGGACCAAGCAGCTCGAGCAGTATTTGTGTTTTTGAGGTTAGAGCACTGCAGAGTTTTTCGATGTTTAGCCCAGATATTAATTTTTCTCCTCTGAACAACAACGAAAACATCATTGTAGGTATTAACTGGGCGGGCTGTGGCCTGTCTAGCCCAGGCCATATATCCAGCCCAGATATTAATTTTTTTCAAGCTGAAAATGGCTAGCCCAGCTATACTTTCTTTTAGGAATACCCAGGCAAGGTCAAGTTGTTATTCTCCGCCCCACTGGGCTGCAAATCTTTCCTAGGAGGGATGCATTAGGCTTAACAAGAAAATGGGTTTAAGAAATAATAAATGGGATGTAATTATAAAACTTGGCAGTAACTATAAAAAATGCACCAAACACATGATTACTTTATAAAATATTATTTTTGGATATTGAAAATTTTAATTTCATTAATTGTTGCGAGTGCAACGTTTCGTTGGATTTTTACGTAATATAAATTTATATTGAAATTGTATTTAATCTGACTAGAAATTTCGGGATAAAAATATTTCGGATCCCATCAAATTGTGGGAAATTTTTATTGAATTCTGTTTTGAACGGTTGGTTGAAATGGGCTGTACTTTTAACAAACTGTAAATGGGCTGTAGTAAATTCCATTAGAATTCAAAAATGGGCTACACATTCTTTCAAAGCTCAAATGGGCTACAAGTTCACTGCCACACACTTCTGGCCTTACTAAGTTGACGCGTCCCCTAAAAAAACAGAGTTGACGCGTATGCAAGGCTTTGTCAACTTATAGTCAACACACGGTTCTAGCAGCAGTGGCCGTTGGATGTCCATCCAACGGATGCCGTGCTTCTTCTTCAATCTCGGATATTCTAGCTTCACCCGCCCAAAAAATGATTCCTCCCCCTCACATCTGGGGCGCACCGTTTCGGAAGCTGACCTGTGGGCCTACTAAGCTGATCTGCGTGCATTCAAAAAAAGTTGACGTACCAAGGGCTTTGTCACTTAGTCAATATAAACGATTCTAGCTGCAGTGACCATACGATGTCCATCCAACGTCTGTCTTGCTTCTTCAACCTCTGGTCTTCTTGCTCCAGCCGCCCAAAGCAACGCCGGTCGTGCCGCCTGCTCCTGCCTCCCGTGGCCGGCTGTGCTGCCGCAGAGGCCTCACCGCCCCCTACTACTCCCACCGCTGGCCAGGCCATCCCTCCACTCACCCACACCCCCAGTTATTCTGCAGCGACGGCAGCCTCACACCGCAGCCAAACCAGTGAACGCTCGTACTCCTCTCCGCGTGGGCATCCACTGCCGCGTCTTGCCCGGCTCCACGTCGTCCCCTTCCTAGGCCTCGCCGTTATCCACCGCCGTGCTGCTCTCGGTGCGGCGTGGTCAATGTGGTCAACGACCGACTTCCATTGGAAGAGTACTGTACGTGGAGAGGCTGACAGCTAGGTCCACGGCAGCCGCAAGGAAGTGCCTCCTTATTACGCGGAAAATAATTATTCCTCCACCTGACAGCGGGGACTCACCGGACGGGCCACCAGTATTTTGCGAAAAAAATCGTTTCCCCATGACTGCTGGGACCCACCGGACGGGCCACCGTATTTCACGAAAAAAACGTTCCCCCCGCTGTCAGCTCGGACCCACCGGAAGTGCCTCCTTATTACGCACAAAAAAATGAATACTCCCCCGGCTAGCTGGGACCCACCTTGGTGGGAGGCTGACTTGTGGGCCTACTAAGTTGACGGGGACGAAGGGCTTTGTCAACTTAGTCAATATGAACGATTCTAGCTCCAGTGACCGTACGATGTCCATCCAATGGCCGTAGTGCTTCTTCAACCTCTGGTCTTCTTGCTCCAGCCGCCCAAAGCAGTGCCGGTCGTGCCGCATGCTCCTGCCTCCCGCCCCCTACTATTCCCATTGCTGGCCAGGCCCTGCGGCGACGGCAGCCTCACACCGCAGCCGAACCAGTGAACCCTCGTACTCCTCTCCGCGCGGGCTTCCACTGCCGCGTCTTCCCCGGCTCCGCGTCGTCCCCTTCCTAGGCCTCGCCGTCGTCCACCGCCGTGGTGCTCTCCGCGCGGCGTGGTCAACGTGGTCAAGGAACGACTTCCATCGGAAGAGTACTGTACGTGGAGAGGCTGACAGCTGGGTCCACGGCCACAGCCCAGTTTTTTTGTGACTTTCCAAGTAAGTCGCTTTGTCAGGCCTGTTGGGCTGCAAATCTTTCAAGACGAGGAGAGCTTTTATTCGGCTGGCCGAGAAAATGGCCCATCAGTAATGAGAAATGGGCTGTACATTTCTAAAACACATCAAACCGGCAATTAGTTTCAAATATCTTTTTTTTTCATTTCAAGATTTTAAATTACATTAATTTTTATGCGTGGAATTTGTTGGATTTTATATTGATATACATTTATTTTTTAAATCAGTTTGAATGTGAGTCGAAATTTCAGGATTAAAAACAGTTCGGACGGCACCGAAATATGCAAAATTTTGTATAATTTTTAACCGTGGCCACAATATGGGCTGTAATGCTAACAAAAAGAATATGGGCTCCAAAAAAACCTTAAGAATTAGCAAATGGGTTGTAAATTATTAGAAATAATGGCAGATGGGTTGTATGCTGTTTTCCACAGATTTGAGGCTTTCCTAAAAAAAAGGTTGACGCACAAGCACTGACTGTTGGATGTCCATCCAACTGCCATCGTGCTTCTTCAATGTCTGCTCTTCCTGCTCCAGCCGCTCAAACAAGCGCCGGCGGGACTGCCTGCTCCCTCCTCCCCGCGGCCGGCTGGAGTGCCGCGTAGGCCTCACCGCCCCACCGTACTCCCATTGCTGGCCTAGCCATCCCTCTACTCACCCACACCTGCTGTTATTCTCCGGCGACGGCAGACGAACCAGTAAACCCTCGTACAGTCGTACTCCCCTCTGCGTGGGAAACAACTGCCGAGTCTTCCCTGGCTCCGTGTCGTCCCCTTCCTTGGCCTCGCCGTCGTCCACCGCCGTGGTGCTCTCAGCACGGCGTGGTCAATGTGGTCAACGACCGACTTCCATCGGAAGAGTACTGTGCGTGGAGGCGCTAACAGCTGGATCCACGGCCGCAGCAAGGAAGTGCCTCCTTATTACGCGCAAAATAATTATTCCTCCACCTGACAGCAGGGACCCACCGGATGGGCCACCGTATTTCACGAAAAAAACATTTCCCCCCTGACTGCTGGGACCCACCAGCTACACCTTCGCACGCAAGGAAGTGCGTCCGGGCAACAAAAAAACAAAATGATTCGCCCCCCTGACTGCTGGGACCCAACAGCTACATCTTCGCACGCAAGGAAGTGCCTGACAGTCGGGACCCACCTGGTCGAAGCGTACGTAGCGTTGTCATTCTGGTCGCGAACATGTACATACATATATACTGGTGGATGTAGAGGCACGCACGTGTCGTAGTAGAGGCGTGCACGTAGCATGTACACGTATGTACAACGGCCAGGGTGCAAGAAAGAAAATACGGCCACGTATGTGTACATACGGGCGGGGTCTCGAACGCCTACTCGCGCATACGTACGGCAAGGGCTCGTTGACATGGCTGGGTCGGAACGGAGAAACAGCGTCGTCGTCGTGTTGATGGGGAGGCAACGGAATGCGTCGTGTTCATGGGGAGGCAACGGAATGCGTCGTGTTCATCAGGAGGCAACGGAACGCGTGGGAGCCAACCGGCTGGGTCGGAACGGAATGCATAGTCGTGTTCATCGGGAGGGCTTGCACGGAACAGGCGATGGAAACGAGGCCTGGCGTACCGCACAACGGAGGAAACGGACCTCCTACGTTCGGAACGGGGTCCTGTTGATCGGGAGGGGTGTGGCATACCGCAAAATGGAGGAAACGGACCTCCTACGGTCGAAACGGGGGTCCTGTTGATCGGGAGGGGTGTGGCGTACCGCAAAACGGACGAAACGGACCTCCTACGGTCGAAACGGGGGTCATGTTGATCGGGAGGGGTGTGGCGCACCGCAGAACGGACGAAACGGACCTCCTACGGTCGAAACGGGGGTCCTGTTCATCGGGAGGGGTGTGGCGTACAGCAAAACGGGACTCCACGGGATACTGTTCGTCTCCACCGTCGACCTCCTCCAGCCTCCACGGGCTACTGTCGACCTCCTCCAGCCTCCACGGGCTCCTGTTCATCCAGCCTCCACCGCGTGGTACTCCACCGACTACTGTTCAACCACCCCTCCACGGGCAATCCTCCACCGTCTACTGTTCATCCAGCCCTCCACACCACGGGGTCCTGTTCAACCACCCCTCCATGGGCACCCCTCCTCCGTCTACTGTTCATCCAGCCCTCCACCACACCACGGGGTCCTGTTCATCTAGAGGCAACGCCACCGCTCACTGTTCATCCAAACCCCCCGCAACACTCACTGTTCATCCCAGAGGCAGCATCGATCGGCTTCAGTTAGCAGCAGTAGCGAAGGAATCGCTCGATCGGGTTCAGTTAACAGCCATCGATCGATCGCTCGGGTTCAGTAACGCGTAGCCTGGAGTGCAATCGCTCGGGTTCAGTTAGAGCCCAACGCCTCGCTCGGGTTCAGTTAGATCCAACGCCTCGCACACACGCGCGTACGTGTACGAGAGAAACGCGCATCGCTCGGCCCCCGACCTCCCACTGTAACCGGGAACTCCCCGAAATTTTCCTCGCCCTCGCTTCTACCACGGTTTTTTCCGTCATGGAAAGCCCAAAGAATGTCATGCAGCTGCGTCTCCGGCCCGCCCAGGACGAAAAGCCCATTTTCTGTCATGATTTTTTGTCATAGAAGTAGGAGCCCACCACATCTATGATGATACCGGGTTTTGTCACAATTATCGTCATAGAAGTGTCATATGTATGACAGAAAAAAATTCGTTCGGCCCAAAATGTCACGGATGTGTCTTTTTTTTGTAGTGAAGATAACTTCAAAGGGAAAACTCAATCCATTACAAGAGAGTAGAGGGGGAGAAACATCATAAGATCCAACTATAATAGCAAAGCTCGCGATACATCAAGATCGTGCCATATCAAGAACACGAGAGAGAGAGAGAGAGAGAGAGAGAGAGAGAGAGAGAGAGATCAAACACATAGCTACTCGTACATACCCTCAGCCCCGAGGGTGAACAACTCCCTCCTCGTCATGGAGAACGTCGGGATGATGAAGATGGCCACCGGTGAGGGATCCCCCCTTCGGCAGGGTGCCGGAACGGGTCTAGATTGGTTTTCGGTGGCTACAGAGGCTTGCGGCGGCGGAACTCCCGATCTAGGTTATGTTCCGGGGGTTTCTGTATGTATAAGAGGTTTTGGCGTCGAGAACAAGTCAGGGGGTCTCCGGGCTGTCCACGAGGTAGGGGGGCGCGCCCAGGGGGTGGGCGCGCCTCCCATCCTCGTGGGCAGCCCAGGACTCTTCTCGCCCAACTCTTTGACTCCATGGCCTTCTTCTGGTCCAAAAATAAGCTCCGTCAAGTTTCAGGTCAATTGGACTCCGTTTGATTTTCGTTTTCCGCGATACTCAAAAACAAGGAAAAAACCAAAACTAGCACTGGGCTCTGGGTTAATAGGTTAGTCCCAAAAATCATATAAAATAGCATATAAATGCATATAAATCATCCTAGAAGGATAATATAATAGCATGAATACTTCATAAATTATAGATACATTGGAGACGTATCAATCAGCAGCAAGCACAAATATTAAACGAGAGTAAGGGTCCCCCTGTCTCACTCCTCTTATGATGTAAATTTTTTTCCCAGGTACTCCATTTAGTAATACAGATGATGATGCATATGAGAATAAAGCTTACATCCATGAAATCCATTTTTCTCCAAAGCCTGTTGCTCTAAAAATATCAATGATTGTTGTATGTTCAATTGTGTCAAAAGCCTTTTCAAATCCAGTTTAATTACTAAGATTTCCTCCCTAGACTTATGGCATTGGTGAATATACTCATATGCCCATCCTAGGCAATCCTGAATCACTCTGTCTCTAAGGAAGCGATACCGGTTAATGTCCACCATTTGCAATATAACTCTTTGCAGTCTATTGGCCAGCAGTTGTGTAATGATCTTAAGCACTCCATTGAGCAAAGAAATTGGCCTAAAGTCATTTGGAGAAAGTGGCACTTCTTTTTTGGGGATCAGAGTGATGAAAGATGTGTTGATGCTTTCAAGATTTACATTCCTAGCATGAAAGGCCATAATAAGCTCAGTAACATCTGTCTTGATGATATCCCAACAACTTTTGATAAACTCATTATTAAAACCATCTGGGCCTAGAGATTTATCTGTTGGCAGGTTTTTCACCACATCATCAATTTCTTCTTGAGTAAATGGCTTTTCCAAATCAATGAACACTTGTGCGTCCACTGTGTTTTCATATAAATCATTTAGATCAAAATGCATAGAGTGCCCATTGGATTGCCCCAATCTATTTTTAAAAGCCTCCCACAAGATGGCAACCTTTCCTTCATGATATGTGACTTCAGCTTGATCATTGTTTAAAAGCATAGCAATTTTATTGTGCCTGTGATTGATAGAAGCCTTTGTATGGAAGTATTTTGTGTTTTCATCCCCAAATTTCACCCCTTTAATTTTACCTCTTTGCTTCCAATAGTTTTTCTGATTACTGAGCACTGTTAGCAAAAAGTCCTTTAGCATGTTCCTGCAATTAGCTTTAAAAACTGATAGTTTGCTGTATTCCTCAATCAAGTCCCATAGAAAGATACAATCATTTAATTCTGCAATCTGTTTCTTAAGACATGATAAGTTTTTTGCCCACAGCTTGAGTGCTCTTTCTGACATTTTTGAACTTTGCATTGATCTTATTTGCATGATCAGTATGACCCACTGGAATGTTCCAAGCAGCCTGAACCACTTGTTTAAAAGAGCTGTGCTTAAACCAATAATTTTCAAATCTGAACACTTTGGATTTTGGAATATTTGTGCCAATTTTAATCATGCAAGGGAGATGATTAGAAATTGGTTTAGCTATTGGAAGAGTAGTGGAGTCTGGGTAACTAGTCATCCAGGCAGCAGAGGTGAAAAACCAATCTAACTTCTCCAGGAGGGGGTTGTCCTTCATGTTACTCCAACTAAATTGCCTGCCTTTTAGTGGTAGTTCAATCAATCCAAGTTCACTAATAGCTTCATTAAACATAAGCATTTCATTGACATCTCCCCCAGGTTTATTTCTGTCCTCAAGTGATCTAATAAAGTTGAAGTCCCCCATGATAATCCAATCCACATCATTAGGCATTTGAATATTACCAAACCATTCAATGAATTCAATCTTATCCTCATGATTGCAAGGTCCATAGATGTTTGTGAGAATCCAAGATTTGGAGGAAGTGTTGCATGTGGATTGTATGGATAAATAAAATTTGTTTTGAAACATCATCTGTCAAGTGAACAGTGCTCCATTCCAAGCAGTTAGAATACCACCAGATGTCCCAAGAGAAGGTAGGTATTCAAATTTATTAAATCTCTATGGGCAAAATTTACGTATATATGCCAAATCAAAGCTCTCTCTTTGTTTCCTCAATACACACAATCCCAGCAGCACTTTCTTCCACTTTCTGTCTGATAGCGAACCACTTATCTAAAGAATTTATACCTCTTACATTCCAGTTTAGAATATTCCAAATTCTTTTATTATTCATTTAAAACCAAAGTTGTGTGACTTTTTGCACCAAGGTCCATCCCCTGGTAACTACCCCAAAGTAGAATGAGTGCGTGGACAAAATAGAGAACAGTGCTCATGCAAAGAGGGATTTCTGTCAGGCAGTGCACTGTTACAAGTGATATCCAAAGCAATAGTAGCATCATGTAGTTGAGGAAAAGAACTTCCATAGTATCAGATAATGAATTATCCTCTCCCACAATGAGATACCAAAGTTCACACACAAACAGTATAAAGCCAACAAACAAAAGGTGCCTCTCAGGGCAATCACCCACTGTCATACAAGTTCTGAATTTAAAGACCCCGGCATACATATAGCAAATAGTCTCCAAAATAGAACAACAGGGCACTCTGCTGCTCTGACCATGTTGTTGAGGCAGACTCATCATCACACAATCTTGGGTTGAGGTGCATCTCCTGTGGCCTTGGACACCTTGGCCACCTCCTCCTGCCCCTTCTTTTTGGGCTTCTTGGACAGTTTTTCTTGAAGTTCATCCTCAGCCACCTTACAGAAAGATTTAGTCAGATTTTTAACCACTGTATTTTGAAGGACTGGAGGAACAACATTACATGGCAAACAAGATTTAGCATCACATGATTTTCTTCTATAACCATTATTTTCTTTCTTAATCCTCTCACTTCTTCTTACCTTAGTTTCAACCAGTGGCTCTTTCTCCCTCCTTTTCCTGGAAATAGCTTCTCCTAGTGGCGGAACTTTATTAGGAGAAACTTGTTGCAGTGGGCTGCTAGCCCCACTTGAGGAGGGAGCAGCTGGGCTAATTCCTTCATTTTCCTTGCCCAATCCTAGCATGAAATCCTTACAGGTGGGGGCCTGGTAGGTAGCACATCCATCAGGAATATGAAAAAGCATAGTTTCTTCAGACTCACAATTAGCAGTCAACAGTTTCCACAGATCAGATTTGAGCAAATGCATTGTCCAACCAAACTTATCAGGTGTCAACAGTAAAGGGATTATGAAGTTGAACCAACTTACTGGAATATCAATTTTGAAAGTGTTGCAGCTCCCTGAGTTGCTGGAGCAAAATGTTGTATCCAGAGGTCCAGTCCTTCTTCAGAAATTAAATGTGAGCCATCAACAACTTCCATAGCATGATGCTCAGCCAGTGCATGTAAATCAAACACAGTAGGAGAACCTGGCAAAGAGAATGAACCATAATTACCTTTATTGTTTAAGTCTGATGAAGTGCCCACATGAGGAATTGGTACATCTTCCTTGCCCTTGTCTGTTGAGAGGACAGCCTGAGAGACAGTGACATTTGCTCCATCATATGCACTGACAACAACATCATATGTTGCAGTATTTGTTCTAGAACTCAAAGCTGGAAGATTAGTCAAAGCATCATTCTGCTTGTCATTGGCCATCTAAGGAACAGAAGGGCCACCAGCCTCAGTGACTCCTCCTTCCTTGTGCACAATAGTCAGGTCAACTTGTTGTAGATTGTGCTGGAGCTCTGAATCAGCAGCATGTACTACCACATCAGTCTGTATGGCCACATTCTGAAGTTGGAAGTTGTCCACATTGAGTTGTGCCACCTGAATATCATCCTCCTCTCCCTCTGCATTATAGGCCAAAGCAATGTTGAGGAGACCCTGACCAATTGGTGGCACTAGAACTCCTTGATTAACCTCTTCACTAGCAGAGCGATCCCCTATACTTGTGGGTTATCAGCTCTCTCTGTCAGATTATCGACAAAGTTTATGACATGCTTCAAGTCCTTCCAGTGAAATTTGGTACGCTTAGTAACATACAGATCGTTCACTATGCATCCAACATATCCTGCTTAAAAGGCAGAAAGGTATTATTTATTCAGAACATGGCAGAAGAATACATAGTGCGCATAAATCGGTAAATAGAATTTGTCACTGCCTAGGAACAGAGTCAGAATATGATATCACAATTGGTTGCTTAAATAGTGATCAATTAGTCAGAACAAATACCCCAATTTTGCTAAGTAATATGACAGCATGGAGAAAGTTGAAAGGACACTAACCTCGATCAGACTTTGATTGGCGGATGACGTTGGGGAAGTAAACATCCATGTTAATTAGACCAGGCTGTGGTGCATGCACTATAATTTTATTGCCAGCTTTCAGTTCATAACACTTAGACATTTTTCTCCAAAGGTCCACATTAAATTAGGAGTGACCATCTTTATCAAGTTTTAAGCTAACCGTCATTGTAAATCCAAGCTGCGTTGTCAATATGACATCCTGGGAGTCATCAACAAAGTAAAGCCCAAGATTTCCTTCTAATCATGTTCTTGCAAAGCAAGGGATGTACTGCTTGAAATGAAAATTAAGATCGTAAATTAGATATATTGAAATAACAGAGCAAGATGCAAATATGAGAGTAACTGATAGAACAGATCAATATATAGATGAAAGAAAAGTATAAAAATATGAATTAAAAATAGATAATGTAACAAAGATTTGATGCAAATATATAGATAATGTAGCAACAGACGGTATATGTTCACAAATTTAGGCCATGCCGACCGTGGTAGGTTGAGATTGAACAAACCGAGCGCTCCCTGAAGTCATCCGAAATGGTGAGATAGAACTTCGTTTCCGACTGGCCAGTGTGACCAATGAAGTCATCCTTTTGCATGTGTGAGTGAACACACACGGTTCGCAGAGGCGACGGAGATGAATCGTGTGCGATAGTAAATCACCAAGATTGAATGGGAATCCAAATTTCCTTTGTCCTTTATCCATGAGTTTTTTTCTACTATGAACATAAACCCTGGTAATCACCGTGTTCTAATTTGACACTTTTCCGGGTTCATTTAAAATATTTAGGGGATTATGTGCATTTTGTAGGCATTAATGCACATAATTCAAATTCAAACAATTGGTGCTTGAAAAATTGCACAAGAACGGTCTAGAAAAACCATACTCATGGTATTTAGTAATTTCTCAACCCTTTTACAAGGAATGGGCAGATATTTCAATGGAATGTGTGGCAATAGTCAACCACAAATGCGTCATTTACTAGGTTATCAACAATAGAACAATGAAATACGTGCTTGAAAAACATGACGCCTGGCATGGTGCCATGGTATGGCCTCACCGTGCCCTGGTTAAAAGCTGAGAAGGTTTGATTTATGTCATCATGCACGCCCTTCATAAATCGAACCATCACCGAGGAAGTTCAATTCTTTCGAGAGGGAAATCACTAAGATTGTAGGGGAATCCAAATTTCTGTCCTAGTTTGTCACTCAGTTTTTTTCCAACGATCAACATACGGCCTCAAATGCAACGTTTTCAAATTTGACATCTTTCCAAACTCATTTACCATAATTAGGGGATTATGTGCATTTTCTAGGCATTAATTATGCACATAATACAAATTCAAACAATCGGTGCATGAAAAGGTGCACAAGAATGGTTTGGAAAACCATGCTCGTGCTATTTAGTACATTCTCATGCCTTTTACAAGGAATGGGCAGATATTTCAAGGAAATGAGTGGCGATAGTCAACCATAAACGCGTCGTTTACTGGGTTAACAACTATACAAAAATGAAACACATGCTTGGAAAACATGACGCCTGGTGTGGTGCCATGGTATGGCCTCACCGTGCCCTGGTAAAAATGTCGTCATGCACGCCTTTCATAAATCAAACCATCACCTAGGAAGTTTCATTTCGAGGGGGAAATCACCAAGATTGAAGGGGGTACAAATTCCCTTTGTCCTTTGTCCACGAGTTTTTTTTCTATAATGAACATACAACCTACAAATCACCGTGCTCAAATTTGGCACTTTTCCGAGTTCATTTGCCATATTTAGGGGATTATGTGCATTTCCTAGGCATTAATGCACATAATTCAATTTCAAACAATCGGTGCATGAAAGGGTGCACAAGAACGGCCTGGAAAACCATGCTCATGCCATTTAGTAAATTCTCATGCCTTTTACAAGGAATGGACAGATATTTCGATGAAATGTGTGGCAATAGTCAACCACAAATGTTTGTTTGTTGGGTTTTAACCTATAGAAAAAATGAAATAAATGCTTGAAAAACATGACGCCTGGCATGGTGCCATGGTATGACCTCACCATGCCCTGGTAAATATTTGAGAAGATTTGGCTTACGTCGTCATGCACGCCCTTCATAAATCGAACCATCACCGAGGAAGTTCCATGCTTTCGAGAGGGAAATCGCCAAGATTGAAGGGGAATCCAAATTTCCGTCCTAGTTTGTCATTCAGTTTTTTTCCAACGATCAACATACTGCCTCAAATGCAACGTGTTCAAATTTGAAATTTTTCCGGGCTTATTTACCATATTTATGGGATTATGTGCATTTTCTAGGCATTAATGGACATAATTCAAATTCAAAAAATCGGTGTATGAAAAGGTGCACAAGAACGGTCTGGAAAACCATGCTCGCGATATTTGGTATATTCTCATGCCTTTTACAAGGAATGGGCAGATATTTCAAATAAATGTGTGGCAATAGTCAACCATAAACGCGTCATTTACTGGGTTAACAACTATACAAAAAATGAAACACATGGTTTGAAAACATGACGCTTGGCGTGGTACCATGGTATGGCCTCACCATGCCCTGGTAAAAATTGGAGAATGTTTTCCTTATGTCGTGATGCACGCCTTTCATAGATCGAACCATCACCGAGGAAGTTTCATGGTTTCGAGGGGGAAATCATTAAGATTGAAGGGGGGGTCCAAATTTCCTTTGTCCTTTGTCCACGAGTTTTTTCTATGATGAACATACAACCTGCAAATCACCATGTTCAAATTTGGCGCTTTTTCGGGTTCATTCATATTTAGGGGTTTATGTGCATTTCCTAGGCATTAATGCACATAATTCAAGTTCAAACAATCGGTGCATGAAAGGGTGCACAAGAACGGCCTGGAAAACCATGCTCGTGCCATTTAATAAATTCTCGTGCCTTTTACAAGGAAGAGACAGATATTTCGATCAAATGTGTGGCAATAGTCAACCACAAACATTTGTTTATTGGGTTTTCAACTATAGAAAAAATGAAATAAATGCTTGAAAAACAGACGCCTGGCATGGTGTGCCATGGTATGACCTCACCATGCCCTGGTAAAAATTTGAGAAGGTTTGGCTTATGTCGTCATGCACGCCCTTCATAAATCGAACCATCACTAAAGAAGTTCCATGCTTTCGAGAGGGAAATCACCAAGATTGAAGGGGAATCCAAAATTTCTTCGTTCTTTGCCCTGGAGTTTTTTCCTACAACAAACATACACCCTGCAAATCACCGTGTTCAAATTTGGCATTTTTCTGGGCTCATTTACCATATTTAGGGGATTATGTGCATTTTCTAGGCATTTAGCGCATATAAATCCAATGCAACTACAGGTGCACGGGTCTGATGTGAGGGACGTGGATTGACGTTCGATCGCGGCGCATCCTACAGTGCACATGCGCGATCTGCATGGCTGGGGTTCCGGCCAATCATAACGCAACACACAATAGGCCCAGCGCATACTATTTTTGGAAGCGGCGGAGATGAACCGTGTGCGATAATGAACGAGCAAAATTGTAAGGAAAGCCAAATTTCTGTTGTCGTTTGTCGTTGATCTCTTGAATACCACCGCACTATACGGTTGCCCGGCCCCACTGTCCCAGAGCTCTCTCCAGGCGTCGTCCATGGCACCGTGGCGCACAGTAACTGGTAAGGAAGCGATGGCATCCCACCGCGCCGCGTTCCCTCGCCGCCCGCGATCGCACACATGATAAGGAAGCGATGCCATCTCACTGCGCCGAGTTCATTGCCGCCGGCGGCCAAACAGTTACATGGGCGGACTTTGAGGCTGCCATGGCCAAATGGGTGGTGGATCCAGAGGCGGCCAAAGCCGCACAGAAGGAGCGGAAAAGGAAGAAAGCAGTCAAGAAAAGAGAGTCCCGCCACCGCAACAAAAAAGAGGCCGCACGCCGTGGTGAGGAGAGCTTGGCGGAGATCAAAGCACGGTGGGCTGCCGCCTACAAGGTCGGGAAGGAGAACGCCGGTGTCTGGCCAACATGCCCAGATGGTAGCATGTGAGAAGTAGTTTAAGTTTGTAGTATTAGAGCAAATTAGCAGTAGTACTTTAAGTTTGTAGTATTAACTTACAATGTCGGTAAGAGCATCCTTTGAGGGCTTTGAGCATTGATTAGCATGTGTGCCCGTGTGCGTTTTTTGCGTTAATCATTCGAAGATCACAAAACACACGGTTTCTATACCATACCCGTCTGCGTTTGTTTGCGTTAATGATCCATAAGTCAGTTACATGTGCGATGTTTCCTTATAAACCAGGCATACCATTGACCAACACAATTTAAGTACACGTGTACATTTTTTTGGAGACAGGATCTGCCAACTTTCTTTTTTCTTGCACACGAGTATTTTACACGCTTTGTCTGCGTTGTGTGTTTCCCCCGCCCAAGTTTCAAGTTTCACAGCGAAATTTTCATTAGGCGCGCGATTTCAGAATTTATTCCTCCAACCACATCCCCACCCTCAGTATCCCCCCCTCGCACCTCCCCCTACCGGCATCTCAAACCGCCACCGCCGCAACCGCAGCTTCAACCACATCTATATTCTGCTCGGATCCAGTCAGGTAACCCACCGATCTCTATCACGGCCCCGGCCTGATTGCTTAAATGGCGCCTGTGAAACATTCTCATGCCTCCAAATCCCCACTGCCAGGAGCTGATGGCGGTCCATGGCACGATGGCTTTTGCGTGTTGACTCGGAGGAACACCTCGCCTTCGCCGCCGCCGCCGACATGGTGTAGGCTCTGGCCCAGATGAAGTCCCCCAGCGACTACCCCCCAGGACTTAACATGTAATATCTGACCAGCAAAATCTTACCAATACCACTTGCAACGGCTATGATTTGTATGGTTGATGTATTAAGCATGTCCATGCCTTGTTTATTTCAGTACTGCACACTGCGTGATGTTCAAATATTACCGTGTCCAACTCAATTTCACCAATACTAGCAACAAACTTACAATGACTCATGATATAACTAGAGATGCTGCCCATTTGCTATTTTTAGTGGATGCTAACCCTATTGTACTTAACATGCATGTCCATGTACTTACGCAGGGTCATAACGACCGATATTGTTGTTTGCCGTCGAGGTTAGCTGCATCCCATGTCTTACAGTATTTCACATCATTTGTGCAATCGTAGTTTAACTTCTACCAATTACTGGTTGCCTGTTGATACGTATCCAACGTATCTGTAATTTTTTATTGTTCCATGCTGTTATATTATCAATCTTGGATGTTTTATAATCATTTTATAGTCATTTTATATCATTTTTTGGTACTAACCTATTGACATAGTGCCAAGTGCCAGTTGTCTTTTTCTGCATGTTTTTTAGATCACAAGAAATCAATATCAGACGGAGTCCAAATGCCACGAAACTTTACGGAGATTTTTTTGGGACTAGAAGGAACGTAATGGGCCCTGGCTGCACCTGGGGGTGTGATAACCCACAAGTATAGGGGATCGCAACAGTTTTCGAGGGTAGAGTATTCAACCCAAATTTATTGATTCGACACAAGGGGAGCCAAAGAATATTCTCAAGTATTAGCAGTTGAGTTGTCAATTCAACCACACCTGGATAACTTAGTATCTGCAGCAAAGTATTTAGTAACAAAGTAATATGATAGTAGTGGTAACGGTAACAAAAGTAACGATAGCAAAAGTAATATTTTTGGTGTTTTGTAGTGATTGTAACAGTAGCAACGGAAAAGTAAATAAGCGAAGAACAATATGTGAAAAGCTCGTAGGCATTGGATCAGTGATGGAGAATTATGCCGGATGCGGTTCATCATGTAACAATCATAACATAGGGTGACACAGAACTAGCTCCAATTCATCAATGTAATGTAGGCATGTATTCCGAATATAGTCATACGTGCTTATGGAAAAGAACTTGCATGACATCTTTTGTCCTACCCTCCCGTGGCAGCGGGGTCCTAATGGAAAATAAGGGATATTAAGGCCTCCTTTTAATAGAGTAACGGAACAAAGCATTAGCGCATAGTGAATACATGAACTCCTCAAACTATGGTCATCACCGGGAGTGGTCACGATTATTGTCACTTCGGGGTTGCCGGATCATAACACATAGTAGGTGACTATAGACTTGCAAGATAGGATCAAGAACTCACATATATTCATGAAAACATAATAGGTTCAGATCTGAAATCATGGCACTCGGGCCCTAGTGACAAGCATTAAGCATAGCAAAGTCATAGCAACATCAATCTCAGAACATAGTGGATACTAGGGATCAAACCCTAACAAAACTAACTCGATTACATGATAGATCTCATCCAACCCATCACCGTCCAGCAAGCCTACGATGGAATTACTCACGCACGGCGGTGAGCATCATGAAATTGGTGATGGAGGATGGTTGATCATGACGACGGAGACGAATCCCCCTCTCCGGAGCCCCAAACGGACTCCAGATCAGCCCTCCCGAGAGGTTTTAGGGCTTGGCGGCGGCTCCGTATCGTAAAACGCAATGAATCCTTCTCCCTGATTTTTCTCTCCCCGAAAGTGAATATATGTAGTTGGAGTTGAGGTCGGTGGAGCGTTAGGGGGCCCACGAGGTAGGGGGCGCGCCCTCCACCCTCGTGGACAGGGTGTGGGCCCCCTGATGTGGATTTTTCTTCTGGTATTTTTCTTATTTTCCAAATAGATGTTCCGTGGAGTTTCAGGTCATTGCGAGAACTTTTGTTTCTGCACATAAATAACACCATGGAAAGTCTACTGAAAACAGCGTCAGTCCGGGTTAGTTCCATTCAAATCATGCAAGTTAGAGTCCAAAACAATGGCAAAAGTGTTTGGAAAAGTAGATACGACGGAGACGTATCAACTCCCCCAAGCTTAAACCTTTGCTTGTCCTCAAGCAATTCAGTTGATAAACTGAAAGTGATAAAGAAAAACTTTTACAAACTCTGTTTGCTCTTGTTGTTGTAAATATGTAAAGCCAGCATTCAAGTTTTCAGCAAAGATTATGACTAACCACATTTGCAATAACTCTTAGGTCTCATGTTTACTCATATCAATGGCATAATCAACTAGCGAGCAATAATAATAAATCTCGGATGACAACACTTTCTCAAAACAAACATAATATTATATAACAGGATGGTATCTCGCTAGCCCTTTCTGAGACCGCAAAACATAAATGCGGAGCACCTATAAAGATCAAGGACCGACTAGACATTGTAATTCATGGTAAAAGAGATCCAGTCATAGTCATACCCAATATATATTAATAATAATGGATGCAAATGACAGCTGCGCTCTCCAGCTAGTGCTTTTTTTAATAAGAGGGTGATGACTCAACATAAAAGTAAATAGATAGGCCCTTCGCAGAGGGAAGCAGGGATTTGTAGAGGTGCGAGAGCTCGGTTTTGAGATAGAGATAAATAATATTTTGAGCGGCATACTTTCATTGTCAACATAACAACCAAGAGATGGCGATATCTTCCATGCTACACACATTATAGGCGGTTCCCAAACAGAATGGTAAAGTTTATACTCCCCCTCCACCAACAAGCATCAATCCATGACTTGCTCAAAACAACGAGTGTCTCCAACTAGCAATAGTCCCAGGGGGAGTTTTGTTTGCAATTATTTTGATTTAGTTTGCATAAAGCATGGGACTGGGCATCCCGGTGACCAGCTATTTTCTCGTGAGTGAGGAGCGGAGTCCACTCCTCTTGAGAATAACCTGCCTAGCATGGAAGATACGGACAGCACTAGTTGATACATGAGCTATTCGAGCATACAAAACAGAATTTCATTTGAAGGTTTAGAGTTTGGCACATACAAATTTACTTGGAACGCCAGGTAGATACTGCATATAGGAAGGTATGGTGGACTTATATGGAATAACTTTGGGGTTTAAGGGATTGGATGCACAAGAAGTATTCCCGCTTAGTACAAGTGAAGGCTAGCAAAAGACTGGGAAGCGACCAACTAGAGAGCGACAACAGTCATGAACATGCATTAAAATTAATAGACATTGAGTGCAAGCATGAGTAGGATATAATCCACCATGAACATAAATATCGTGAAGGCTATGTTGATTTGTTTCAACTACATGTGTGAACATGTGCCAAGTCGAGTCACTTAAATCATTCAAAGGAGGATACCACCCCACTATACCACATCACAACCATTTTAATAGCATGTTGGCATGCAAGGTAAACCATTATAACTCATAGCTAATCAAGCATGGCATAAGCAACTATGATCTCTAATTGTCATTGCAAACATGTTCATCCATAATAGGCTGAATCAGGAACGATGAACTCATCATATTTACAAAAACAAGAGAGGTCGAGTTCATACCAGCTTTTCTCATCTCAGTCAGTCCATCATATATCGTCATAATTGCCTTTCACTTGCACGACCGAACGAATTGAAAATATTAAGAGTGCACGTGCATTGGACTAAGCTGGAATCTGTGAGCATTCAATAAACAGGAGAAGACAAGGCAATATGGGCTCTTGGTTAAATCAACAATAATGCATATAAGAGCCACTTCAACAATTTAATCATGGCCTTCTCCTATCGACCCCCAAAGAAAAGAAAAGAAATAAAACTATTTACATGGGAAAGCTCCCAACAAGCAAAAGAAGAACAGGAAATCTTTTTGGGTTTTCTTTTTAATTATTACTACTACAGCAAGAAAATTAAACTAACTAAGAGCTACACTAATTTTTTTTAGTTTTTCTTAAGGTTTAACAAACACACAAGAAGAAAGCAAGAAAAAGAAAATAAACTAGCATGGACATTACAGTGAAAGAGTATGAGCACCGACAACTAGCAATGAGTGTGTGAACATGAATGTAATGTCGGTGAGAAATACGTACTCCCCCAAGCTAAGGCTTTTGGCCTAAGTTGGTTCATTGCCACGGATGGCCTAGCAGATATCCATAGTTGTATCCAGGGTCGTACTGAGCTGCGACAGTTATTGCCTCCTGAGCTGCAGCGTGGCGGCAAGATGCCTCCGCCCTCCTCTCGTACTCATCTGCCTCCTCTCTGGTAATAACATATCTTCCTTTTGCCTGATAATCAAAGAAGGTAGGAGCAGGGAGAGTAATACGGACAGCACGACGTGTGTCAAAGATTAAGCGATACCGGAGAGGTGATTCATTCCTCTCGATAATCTGGTGGTGGACCATAGCATTATAGTCTAAATAAGTAGGAGGCAACTCAATATCATCCTCACGAATGTCCACACCAAGAAAATTAGCTAAGCGGGTTGCATAAATTCCTCCAAAGAAATCTCCATAAATCTATTATGATGCAACCTACGTGCAACAATGGCTCCCAAATTATAAGATTTATCTCCTAACACAGCACTCCTGAGAACACTGAGGTCAGGGACACACATATGACATGCTTCATCTTTACCATTTATGCACCTACCTATGAAGAGAGCAAAATAATGTATAGCAGGAAAATGAATGCTCCCTATGGTAGGTTGTGCTATATCTCTAGATTCCCCCACAGTTATACTAGCAAGAAAATTTCTAAATTCAGATTTGCGAGGTTCACTAGCACTACCCCACTGTGGAAGTTTGCAAGCAGCGGTAAAATGCTCTAAGTCCATAGTATAAGATTTTTCATAGAGATCAAACAGGACAGTTGGAGAATTACGTGAAGATGAAAATTCAAACCTACTCACAAATGAACTAGTGAGATAGTGGTATTGGCGGCACTTCTCTTCCTCGAAGCTCACAAGATCAGCGTTACGCAAATATGCGTTAAATTCTTCCTTGATTCTCGCTCGATCCATAAAGTTTTCTGAAGGCCATTCACAAGGCCGCACTGGAGCAACCCTTGGTGGCTCATCGTCAGCATCACGCATTGCAAGCCTGGGTCCTTGCTTCCTTGAAGAACCACCTTGGAACATTTTCCTAAGCATATTTCTTCCTTTAAAAAATTTCTGAAATATTAGTAACTTCAAAATAAAAGTGAACCAAGCTCAACAAAATTGATAGCAACTACTCCTACAAGTGTCTAGAGCCTATATCAAGCATTAGAACTACTTGGAACCATATAAATTTGACATGCAAGCTCAAGAACATGGTCACCTAGGCAGCACAAATTTGCAATGAATAAAGCACTAGAGCAAAAACTAATTGGACCAATGGAGGAGTCACATACCAAGGAACAATCTCCCCAAGCAGTTTTGTGAGAGGTGCTTTGAGCAAGGAGATCGAAAATCGCAGCAAAATGAGCTAGGACTAGTGCTTGAGCTGGATGGTGCTTTTTTGGGAGGAAGAAGAAGTGTGTGGGTGCAGGAATAAGTGGAGGGGAGCCACCGTGGGCCCACGAGGCAGGGGGCGCGCCCTCCACCCTCATGGCCAGGTGCTTGCCCCTCCTGCTGTGTTCTCAGTGCCAGATATTCTCAAAAATTCTAGAAAAAAGTCATATTCCATTTTCAGGGCATTTGGAGAACTTTTATTTTTGGGGTATTTTTATATTGCACGGATAAATCAGAAAACAAACAGAAAAATACTATTTTTACTTTATTTCAACTAAATATCAGAAAGTCGAAGGAGGGTACAGAAGGTTGTGCCTTCTAGTTTCATCCATCTCATGCTCATCAAAAGGAATCCACTAACAAGGTTGATCAAGTCTTGTTAACAAACTCATTCCGAATAACATGGAACCGATGAAATTTCGAAAAACACTATGTTACCTCAACGGGGATATGCACATCCCCAATAATAACAATATCATATTTCTTCTTGACAGTAGGAAGAGGAAATTCAAAACCTCCAAAAATAATCGATGGAATTTTTCCAATAGAATTTATACTATGAACTTGAGGTTGTTTCCTCGGAAAGTGTACCGTATGCTCATTGCCATTAACGTGAAAAGGGACATTGCCTTTGTTGCAATCAATAACAGCCCCTACAATATTCAAAAAGGGTCTTCCAAGAATAATAGACATACTATCGTCCTCGGGAATATCAAGAATAACAAAGTCCATTAAAATAGTAACATTTGCAACCACAACAGGCACATCCTCACAAATACCGACAGGTACAGCAGTTGATTTATCAGCCATTTGCAAAGATATTTCGGTAGGTGTCAGCTTATTCAAATCAAGTCTACGATATAAAGAGAGAGGCATAACACTAACACCGGCTCCAAGATCACATAAAGCAGTTTTAACATAGTTTCTTTTAATGGAGCATGGTATAGTAGGTACTCCTGGATCTCCAAGTTTCTTTGGTATTCCACCCTTAAAAGTGTAATTAGCAAGCATGGTGGAAATTTCAGCTTCCGGTATCTTTCTTTTATTTGTGACAATTTCTTTCATGTACTTAGCATAAGGATTCATTTTGAGCATATCAGTTAATCGCATACGCAAAAAGATAGGTCTAATCATTTCAGCAAAGCGCTCAAAATCCTCATCATCCTTCTTCTTGGATGGTCTGGGAGGAAAAGGCATGGGTTTCTGAACCCATGGTTCTCTTTCTTTACCATGTTTCCTAGCAACAAAGTCTCTCTTATCATAATGTTGATTCTTTGATTGTGGGTTATCAAGATCAACAGCGGGTTCAATTTCTACATCATTATCATTACTAGGTTGAGCATCATCATGAACATCATCATTAGCATTTTCATTAGGTTCATGTTCATTACCAGATTGTGTTTCAGCATCAGAAATAGATATATCATTTGGATTCTCAGGTGGTTCAGCAATAGGTTCACTAGAAGCATGCAAAGTCCTATCATTTTTCTTTTTCTTCCTTTTAGAAGGACTAGGTGCATCAATATTATTTCTCTGAGAATCCTGCTCAATTCTCTTAGGGTGGCCTTCAGGATACAAAGGTTCCTGAGTCACTCTACCAGTTCTAGTAGCCACTCTAACTGCATAATCATTTTTCTTACTATTCAATTCATTGAGCAAATCATTTTGGGCTTTAAGTAGTTGTTCTACTTGAGTGGTAACCATAGAAGCATGTTTAGTAATGAGTTTAAGTTCACCTTTAACTCTAGACATATAATCACCCAAGTGTTCAAGCGTATCGGAATTGTATTTCAATTGTCTACCAAAATAAGCATTGAAGTTTTCTTGTTTGACAATAACATTATCAAACTCTTCTAAGCATTGTCTAGCAGACTTATAGTGAGGAATATCACCTTCATCAAATCTATAGAGAGAATTTACCTTTACTACCTGTGTCGGGTTATCAAGACCATGAGTTTCTTCAATAGGTAATGGATTAAGATCATATGTTTCTTCAACAGGTGGTAAATTAAGACCATGTATTTCTTCAATAGGAGGTAAATTCTTAACATCTTCAGCTTTAATACCATTTTCTTTCATAGATTTCTTTGCCTCTTGCATATCTTCAGGACTGAGAAATAGAACACCTCTCTTCTTCGGAGTTGGTTTAGGAATAGGCTCAGGAATTGGCTCAGGAAGTGTCCAATTATTTTCATTTGTGAACATATTATTCAATAGAATTTCAGCTTCATCCGGTGTTCTTTCCCTGAAAACAGAACCAGCACAACTATCCAGGTAATCTCTGTAAGCATCGGTTAGTCCATTATAAAAGATATCAAGTATTTCATTTTTCTTAAGAGGATGATCGGGCAAAGCATTATGTAACTTGAGAAGCCTCCCCCAAGCTTGTGGGAGACTCTCTTCTTCAATTTGCACAAAATTGTATATATCCCTTAAAGCAGCTTGTTTCTTATGAGCAGGGAAATATTTAGCAGAGAAGTAATAAATCATGTCCTGGGGACTACGCACACAACCAGGATCAAGAGAATTAAACCATATCTTAGCATCACCCTTTAATGAGAACGGAAATATTTTAAGGATATAGAAGTAGCGAGATCTCTCATCATTAGTGAACAGGGTGGCTATATCATTTAATTTAGTAAGATGTGCCACAACAGTTTCAGATTCATAGCCATGAAAAGGATCAGATTCAACCAAAGTAATTATATCAGGATCAACAAAGAATTCATAATCCTTATCAGTAACACAGATAGGTGAAGTAGCAAAAGCAGGGTCAGGTTTCATTCTAGCATTAAGAGATTGCTGCTTCCATTTAACTAATAACCTCTTGAGCTCATATCTATCTTTGCAAGCTAAAATAGCTAAAGCAGCTTCTTTTTCAAAAATATAACCCTCAGGAATAACAGGCAAGTCTTCATCATCACTTTCATCTATATAATCAGTTTGAATAATTTCTTTCTCTATAGCTCTAGCAATTTGTTCATCAAGAAATTCACTAAGTGGCACAGTAGTATCAAGCATAGATGTAGTTTCATCATAAGTATCATGCATAGCAGAGGTAGCATCATCAATAACATGCAACATATCAGAACGAATAGCAAAAGCAGGTTTAGGTGTCGCAAGCTTACTCAAAACAGAAGGTGAATCAAGTGCAGAGCTAGATGGCAGTTCCTTACCTCCCCTCGTAGTTGAGGGATAAATTGTTGTCTTAGCGTCTTTCAAGTTCTTCATAGTGACCAGCAGATATAAATCCCAAGTGACTCAAAGAATAGAGCTATGCTCCCCGGCAACGGCGCCAGAAAATAGTCTTGATAACCCACAAGTATAGGGGATCGCAACAGTTTTCGAGGGTAGAGTTTTCAACCCAAATTTATTGATTCGACACAAGGGGAGCCAAAGAATATTCTCAAGTATTAGCAGTTGAGTTGTCAATTCAACCACACCTGGATAACTTAGTATCTACAGCAAAGTATTTAGTAGCAAAGTAATATGATAGTAGTGGTAACGGTAACAAAAGTAACAGTAGCAAAAGTAATATTTTTGGTGTTTTGTAGTGATTGTAACAGTAGCAACGGAAAAGTAAATAAGCGAAGAACAATATGTGAAAAGCTCATAGGCATTGGATAGGTGATGGAGAATTATGCCGGATGCGGTTCATCATGTAACAATCATAACATAGGGTGACACAGAACTAGCTCCAATTCATCAATGTAATGTAGGCATGTATTCCGAATATAGTCATACGTGCTTATGGAAAAGAACTTGCATGACATCTTTTGTCCTACCCTCCCGTGGCAGTGGGGTCCTAATGGAAACTAAGGGATATTAAGGCCTCCTTTTAATAGAGTACCGGAACAAAGCATTAGCACATAGTGAATACATGAACTCCTCAAACTATGGTCATCACCGGGAGTGGTCCCGATTATTGTCACTTCAGGGTTGCCGGATCATAACACATAGTAGGTGACTATAGACTTGCAAGATAGGATCAAGAACTCACATATATTCATGAAAACATAATAGGTTCAGATCTGAAATCATGGCACTCGGGCCCTAGTGACAAGCATTAAGCATAGCAAAGTCATAGAAACATCAATCTCAGAACATAGTGGATACTAGAGATCAAACCCTAACAAAACTAACTCGATTACATGATAGATCTCATCCAACCCATCACCGTCCAGCAAGCCTACAATGGAATTACTCACGCACGGCGGTGAGCATCATGAAATTGGTGATGGAGGATGGTTGATGATGACGACGGCGACGAATCCCGCTCTCTGGAGCCCCGATCGGACTCCAGATCAGCCCTCCCAAGAGGTTTTAGGACTTGGCGGCGGCTCCGTATCGTAAAACGCGACGAATCCTTCTCCTTGATTTTTTTCTCCCCGAAAGTGAATATATGGAGTTGGACTTGAGGTCGGTGGAGCGTCAGGGGGCCCACGAGGTAGGGGGCGCGCCCTCCACCCTCGTGGACAGGGTGTGGGCCCCCTGACGTGGATTTTTCTTCCGGTATTTTTCTTATTTTCCAAATAGATGTTCCGTGGAGTTGCAGGTCATTCTGAGAACTTTTGTTTCTGCACATAAATAACACCATGGAAAGTCTGCTGAAAACAGCGTCAGTCCGGGTTAGTTCCATTCAAATCATGCAAGTTAGAGTCCAAAACAAGGGCAAAAGTGTTTGGAAAAGTAGATACGACAGAGACGTATCAGGGTGCCTCGAGGAGGGCACAACCCACCAGGGCGCGCCAGGAGGCCCACGCGCGCCCTGGTGGGTCGTGCCCACCTCGGGTGCCCCCCGGACCACCTCTTTGCTTTATAAATACCCCAATATTCCAGAAACCCTAAGGGAGTCGACAAAATATTCATCCAGCCGCCACAAACCACCAGATCCAATCTAGACACCATCTCGGATGGGGTTCACCACCTCCATTGGTGCCTCTCCGATGATGCGTGAGTAGTTCTTTGTAGACCTTTGAGTCCGTAGTTAGTAGCTAGATGGCTTCCTCTCTCTCGCTGGATACTCAATACAATGGTCTCTTGGAGATCCATATGATGTAACTCTTTTTGCGGTGTGTTTGTTGGGATCTGATGAACTTTGAGTTTATGATTAGTTATATATTTTTATATCCATGAAAGTTATTTGAGTTTCTGTGATCTCTTATATGCATGATTGCTTATACCCTCGTATTTATTCTCCGATATTTTGGTTTTGTTTGGCCAACTTGATCTATTTATCTTGCAATGGGAAGAGGTGCTTTATAGTGGGTTCGATCTTACGGTGCTTGATCCCAGTGACAGGATTGGAACCGACACGTATGTATCGTTGCTACCAAGGATAAAATGATGGGGTCTATCTCTACATAGGTAGATCTTGTCTACATCATGTCATCGTTCTTATTGCATTACTCCGTTTCTCCATGAACTTAATACACTAGATGCATGTTGGATAGCGGTCGATGTGTGGAGTAATAGTAGTAGATGCAGGCAGGAGTCGGTCTACTAATCTTGGACGTGATGCCTATATAATGATCATTGCCTGGATATTATTTGAAGTTCTATCAATTGCCCAACAGTAATTTGTTTACCCACCGTTTGCTATTTTTCTCGAGAGAAGCCACTAGTGAAACCTACGGCCCCTGGGTCTTATTTCTCATATATTTGCCTTTGCGGTCTACTTTTCTCTTGCATTTATTTTTAGATCTATTAAACCAAAAATACAAAAATAACTTGCTACGTTTTATTTCTATTTATTTTATTTGGCATTCGATCTATCAATCTACTACAATTTATCTCACGTCTGTTTGCCTATCTTGAGGCGCCGTACCCCGGAAGGGATTGACAACCCCATTAACACGTCGGGTTGCGAGGATTTGTTATCTGCGTAAAGGGGCTGTTAATGTTGTGTTGCTTGGTTCTCCTACTGGTTCAATAACCTTGGTTTCATATCTGAGGGAAATACCTACCGCTGTGGTGCTGCATCATCCCTTCCTCTTTGGGGAAATACCGACGTAGCTTCAAGCAGCATCAAAAGGAATTTTCTGGCGCCGTTGCCGGGGAGACATCATCAACATATACCAGGTTCCTAATCAAAAATCTCATCTCCTCGCAATTTACATTATTTGCCATTTGCCTCTCGTTTTCCTCTCCCCCACTTCACAAAAAAATTGCCATTTTATTCGCCTCTCTTTTTCCGTTCGCCGTTTTCTTGCCGGATCGGTTTTTGAGTGCAATCTTGTTGTGTAGTCACCATGACTCAAGAGAATACCAAGTTATGTGATTTCTCAAATACCAACAACAATGATTTTATTGGCACTCTGATTGCTCCTCCCGCCACTAGTGCGGAGTCTTGTGATATTAATACTGCTTTCACTACTGGAATCTGGCATTTTGCCGTCCGCCACCTCTTTGTCGTCTGCCAGCTTCCACAAAGCGGACGGCAAAAAGAGCAGATGGCGAAAAGGCTATTTGCCGTCAGCTGCTTCATTGCCGTTAGCCAGCTGACGACAAAGAGCTAGACGGCAGACGGCAAAGAGCCAGGTGGGCCCCACAGGGCACGGTGTAGCTAGGTCAGATTCTTTGTCGTCTGCTAGTGGATGGCAAAGAGGTGAATACTTTGCCGTCTGCTAGCCGACGGCAATGTTACTCCTTTGTCGTCCGCTAGCGGACGGCAAAGAGGAGACGTGGGCCAGCCCTAACGGTCGCCCTCTTTGTCGTCTGCTAGCAGACGACAAAGAAGGCACACTTAACGGGCCGAGCCGTCTCCCCCCTCTCTCTCTCTTTCT
>NC_057805.1:451683496-451688186 GCF_018294505.1 Triticum aestivum | reverse complement strand
GTAAATTTTTTTTTGTTTTTTTGTTCTCTATTTTCCTGTTTTGTTTCAGGTTAGTGCTAGGTTTAGGTGTAGTTTTGAGTTTTTAGGTTTAGGTTAGTGCTAGGTTTAGGTGTAGTTTTGAGATTCTAGGTTTAGGTTAGTGCTAGGTTTTGGTGTAGGTTTTTCCTGTTTTGTTTTAGGTTAGTACTAGAAGAAGAAGAAGAAGAACGGGGAGGAGAAGAAGAAGAAGAAAGCTAGAGGAGAGGAGGAGAAGAAGAAGAGGAAGAAGAATAAGAAGAAGAAAGCTAGAGGAGAGGAGGAGAAGAAGAAGAGGAAGAAGAAGAAGAAGAAGAAGAAGAAGAAGAAGAAGAAGAAGAAAGAGGAGAGGAGGAGGAGAAGAAAAAAAGAACAAAAATACCTGGCTGCGTTTTATTTCTATTTATTTTATTTGGCGTTCGATCTATTAATCTACTACAGTTTATCTCACGTCTGTTTGCCTATCTTGAGACCCTCGAAGGGATTGACAACCCCTTTAACACGTCGGGTTGCGAGGATTTGTTATCTGTGTGCAGGGCTATTTACGTTGTGCTGTTTGGTTCTCCTACTGGCTCGATAACCTTGGTTTCATATCTGAGGGAAATACCTACCGCCGCTGTGATGCATCATCCCTTCCTCTTTGGGGGAATACCGACGTAGCTTTAAGCGACATCACCTGTAGGTACACATGTTAGTGGCACTGATCCATCCTTCAACCCGGAGGAACAGCTCGCCTCCGCTGTCGCTGACTTTGGGCGGGCTCTGGCCAAGATGAAGTGCCCCAGCAACTACCTCTCAGGACTTACCAAGTATGTACTCACCAGTTCAATCTTACCAATACCAGTTGCAATTAATGGCTATGTTCTGGATGGTCTATGTATTAAGCATGTTCTAGTAAACATGCCTAACACGTTTTTGCTACTTTCCGTACCTTTTTATAGACATATGGGCCATTCTCTGCTCTGGCAGCACCTGCCTTGTAATGTTTAACTATGCCAATTGCGTTTTTATCAGTACCAGTTTCAATGTCTATTAAGCCTGTTGCAATTAATAGTTAAATCCATTTTTAAACAGTTGTATTTCAATGGCTACAAACTTACAAAACATGACTTAGGATGTTGTTAAGCCTGTTGCAATTAACAGTTGTATCCATTTTTTAATCTGTCCATTTCCTACCATGCTACTCTCTGCAATGAAGATATACTAGAGATGCTGCCCATTTGCTATTTTTGGTGGATGCTAACCCTGTTGTACTTAACATGCATGTCCATGTACTTACGCAGGGTCATAACGGCCGATGTTGTTGTTTGCCGTCGAGGTTAGCTGCATCCCATGTCTTACAGTATTTCACATCATTTGTGCAATTGCAGTTTAACTTCTACCATTTACTGGTTGCCTGTAGGTACACATGTCAGTGGCACTGATCCACGCTTCGAATCGGAGGAACAGCTCTGCGACGCCCCCGATTCAATCGTACACTAATCATACACGCAAATGTGTACGATCAAGATCAGGGATTCACGGGAAGATATCACAACACAACTCTAAAAGAAAAATAAGTCATACAAGCATCATAATACAAGCCAGGGGCCTCGAGGGCTCGAATACAAGTGCTCGATCATAGACGAGTTAGCGGAAGCAACAATATCTGAGTACAGATATTAGTAAACAAGTTTGCCTTAAGAAGGCTAGCACAAATTGGGATATAGATCGAAAGAGACGCAGGCCTCCTGCCTGGGATCCTCCTAAACTACTCATGGTCGTCGTCAGCGGCCTGCACGTAGTAGTAGGCACCTCCGGTGTAGTAGGAGTCGTTGTCGACGGTGGCGTCTGGCTCCTGGGCTCCAGCATCTGGTTGCGACAACCAGGTAGAAGGGAAAGGGGGAAAAGAGGGAGAAAAGCAACCGTGAGTACTCATCCAAAGTACTCGCAAGCAAGGAGCTACACTACATATGCATGGGTATATGTGTAAAGGGCCATATCGGTGGACTGAACTGCAGAATGCCAGAATAAGAGGGGGATATATAGCTAATCCTGTCGAAGACTACCCTTCAGGCCACCTCCATCTTGCAGCATGTAGAAGAGAGTAGATGGTAAGTTCACCAAGTAGCATCGCATAGTAGAAACCTACCCGACGATCCCCTCCTCGCCGCCCTGTTAGAGAGCGATCACCGGGTTATATCTGGCACTTGGAAGGGTGTGTTTTATTAAGTATCCGGTTCTAGTTGTCATAAGGTCAAGGTACAACTCCAAGTCGTCCTGTTACCGAAGATCACGGCTATTCGAATAGATAAACTTCCCTGCAGGGGTGCACCACATTTCCCAACAAGCTCGATCCCATTTGGCCGGACAAACTTTCCTGGGTCACGCCCGGCCTCGGAAGATCAACACGTCGCAACCCCACCTAGGCTCAACAGAGAGGTCAGCACGCCGGTCTAAATCCTATGCGCGCAGGGGTCTGGGCCCATCGCCCATTGCACACCTGCACGTTGCGTACGCGGCCGGAAGCAGACCTAGCCCCCTTAATACAAGCGCGAGCTTACAGTCCAATGCGGCGCGCGCCGCTCAGTCGCTAACGTCAAAAAGAGCTTCGGCTGATACCACGACGCCGAGTGCCCATAACTATTCCCGCGTAGTTGGTTAGTGCGTATAGGACAGTGGCTAGACTCAGATCAAATACCAAGATCTCGTTAAGCGTGTTAAGAATCCGCGAACGCCGACCAGGGCCAGGCCCACCTCTCTCCCAGGTGGTCTCAACCTGCCCTGTCGCTCCGCCATAAAGTAACAGTCGGGGGCCGTCGGGAACCCAGGCCCACCTCTACCGGGATGGAGCCACCTGCCCCTTCAGCCCCCATCTCCGAATAGTATCATAAGTAATGTAACAGTATAAAGTATATAGCATATGCCCGTGATCACCTCTCGAAGTGATCACGGCCCAGTAGTATAGCATGGCAGACGGACAAGAGTGTAGGGCCATTGATGGAACACTAGCATCCTATACTAAGCAGTAGGATAGCAGGTAAGGGTAACAATTGTAGCAACAATGACAGGCTATGCATCAGTATAGCATTAACCGAAAGCAGTAACATGCTACACTACTCTAATGCAAGCAGTATAGAGAAGGAATAGGCAATATCTGGTGATCAAGGGGGGGGGGCTTGCCTGGTTGCTCTGGCAAGAAGGAGGGGTCGTCAACAACGTAGTCGAACTCAGTGGCATCAGCAACGGTCTCGGTGTCTATCAGAGAAGAAGAAGGGGGAAGAAACGGTAAATACGGAGCAAACAAAGCATCACAAAACATAACGAGGTAATACGCGGTGCTAGGTATGCCCTAACGCGGTATTAGGTGATACCGGCAAAGGGGGAACATCCGGGAAAGTATCCCTGAAATTTTGCGTTTTCGGACAGATGAACCGGAGGGGAAAAGTTGTGTGTTCGCTATGCTAGGGATGTGTGGCGGACGAACGGGCTGCGTATTCAGATTTGTCTCGTTGTTCTGAGAAACTTTCATGTCCAAAGTTTTTCCATCCGAGCTACGGTTTATTTTATATTAATTTTAAAAGATTTAATTATTTTTAGAATTTATTTAATTATTTAAAATCAACATTATCCAAAATATTGTATGCTGACGTCAGCGATCAACGTTGACCGTTGACTGGGTCAACTGACGTGTGGGACCCAGTGTCATTGACTTTTTAGTCTAATTAGCCTAATTAAGCAATAATTAAGTTAATTAATCATCTATTTAACTAACTAATTAATAAATTAAGTTTACTATTATTATTATTTTACCTTATTTTCATTTTAATTTTTCTTTTGTTTTCGTCAAAAAGGGGCGTGGGCCCACATGTCATAGGCCTAGAAGGCCTAACGGGCGCTGGGCAGTAGCAGCGCCCGAGCGGTGGTTAACGGAGCGTAGCCCCGTGGGGGAGACCGAACTCGGGCGCCGAAGGACGCGCGAGGGGGCGAAGTGTGCGGGCTAGCGCGGTGCTCCAGGGGCACGGGCGTGCAAGGAGAAGCGGCGAGCGACGCGGACGAAGAGCGGTGCGGTGGCGATGCATGGGCAGGGGCGCCGCGAGCTGTACGGGGGCGAGCGGGCGCTGGCTCGCGGGCATACGAGGCGACGTGCTGGGCCAGAGGCGGGAAGCAGGGGGCGTGGCCATGGCCGGGCTTGGTCAGAGGGGCGCGGATGGACGAGCGCCCGTGCGAGGCCAGCAGCAAGTAAGTGGAGGGGAGGGCTGCGATGCGCGCGCAGGGCAGAGGCGGGCTACAGTGACGAGCGCGGGTCTGGCTGCGGCCGTAGGCGGGGTAGGCAAGGTCTGGACGCGGTGCGCGCGGCCGGAGTGCGTGCGGGGCGGTGGTGGCCACGAGCGGGCGCTGGAGCGTGTGCGCGATAGAGAGGTGGGGAAGGCGGGGAGGTGTTCCTCACCCCCGTTGTAGAGGTGCGGGCATCGTGGCTCGAGGAGGAGGACGAGGAGGCGACGACGACGATGGGCGGCTCCGGCGAAGCGGTGGCGGGACGAGGCAGCGACGGTGTGCGGCGAAGGCGTCGGGGGCGCCCGGGGTGTGGCCCAGATCAAGTCGGGGAGGTCGAGGTGGAGGACGGGGCGTGAGGGCGTCGAGCGACGCCCGCGACGGCAAGGGGCTATGGAGCGCCGCGGTGGCACCGAAGGCG
>NC_057805.1:451669466-451683182 GCF_018294505.1 Triticum aestivum | reverse complement strand
CAGAGGAGGGGCGAGGGGAGAGGGGATCGGGGGTGGGGGGTTGTGCGGTCGTTGGTTAGGGTTACGGAGCCGTGGGGGGTTAGTAGTGGGTTAGGTGGACCGGGGTGGGCCGACCAGTTGGGTTGGTTGGCCCATGGGGGGGGTTCTTTTTTTTTTATCTTTTTCCTTTTTATTTATTTTATTTTCTATTTTCTTTTAACTTCCAATTTATTTTAACTCTATTAAGATAAATAATTAGTGCCTAAATTAGTGTTGTAAATTAATCCTTTGCCATAAAAAGCTTGAGTTCCAAATAAAATAGTTTAGGATTTTATAAAATTCAAAAGTCATTTATTTAATTGTTTTAGCCACAATGTTAATTACTTTTGAGCTTTTAAACATGTTTTAAAAATGTGGTTTGTCCACCATTATTACTCATGAATTATTTGACACGTTTAGAGCATTTTAGTTTTAATGTTTGGAAACTTTTATTATTTGACTTAAATTCAAATTTGAATTTGAATCGGTTTTGAACTAATGCGAGATTAGCAACAGTAATTGAGGTGACATGGCATCATTAACAAAGTTTTACTTTAGCTTAATTATCTGAGCGTCACAATTCTCCTCCACTACAAGAAATCTCGTCCCGAGATTTAAGAGGTGGAATAAGAGGAAAGGTCTGGTTACGAAATTCTAACGAATCTTCTCTGTCTTGGTTGCTCTTCTCGAAGAAGTTGATCCCTTTCGTTGATGTCTTTATTTCTCTGCTCCAGGTCATCGTGATGAAAACGGCATTCTTCCTTCGGGAATTCCATCGTACTTACGGAAGAATAAAGGGTGGGTATTCCGGGAGAACGGACCCCTCCAAGGCTGACTATTTGGTCAGTAACATCGGGGAAGGTGGCGGAAAGTAACTCTCGAATTGAAACTTTAAGAAAATATCGAGAGCAATGTAAGGAGGTACCATGAGAAGTTTCAAACGGATAGGTAATCATTCGATGTCTAAAACAACATGCGAAAGGGGTCCAGAGCAACGAAATTGAGTATTGCGTCTGTTACCAGAATAGATCACTAGGACGGTGGCCCGTGAATTACACAAGAGGCCACACGCGAGGAATAACTTTGGGAACAGGGGGTGTACAGGAGAGTCAGGTTTCGATCCTGTGGAACTATGGGTTATGGGCCCACCATGTGGTTAAAAGTAGGAAGGGCGTTGACATCTTGCACGGTCATGATAGCAAGACATGTCAGAGGGTAACCTATCAGTTATGTCGGCAACAATGTCGGTACCAAGGGCAAGGGACGAAGAGAACCATTTTCCTGCTCGTTGAAACGAGGCGGACCAGTAGGCAAAGTTCTCGTCCATCGGCGGTTACCGGAATGTCATCAACAAAAGTAACAGGGTCTTACTAACAGAATTGTACACCGAGGTGTTTACATAAGCAGGGAATTAATACTGCTTAGATCATAATGATCACCAGAAAGGTTAAACAAAACAATGGAAAGGAAAAGGTGTTTATCAGATTAACAGAACAATGGAAAGGAAAATGTGTTTAAACACATATTTCGGGGGTATATCCTTCCCAAGGATAAGCAGAGCATGATATCCATGATTGGATAGAAGTAGAAAACCTTTAGAGGACGGGGGAAGGAATTTCATGACATTACCCATACAACGGTGTTTGGATAATTAAGCAAGAAACATTTAGCATTGGGCTTTGAATGTTCTTATTGAAAATCGGAGTACCACAGACATGCTTCGAGATAGCATTGACATGGTCATTGGGTAGAGATCGGACTTTGGAAACACAAAGGATCCATCAGGAACAACTTATAGAATAAGTCTTACAATTTCCTCATGGAAGAAAGGATAACCTTGCTGAAAAGGAATCTATAACAATACGGCCTCAGGCCAGGGGTGCTAAGCAAAGACACCACCTTACTGGGTCATGTAAAGATGTTATAACTCCTGGAAATATGTTCCAACCATCATATCTGACCGAGATTCAGATCTAATTGGTGTCAGGATACCTCAGACTCAGGATGTCTGAGAAGAAAAGGTGCAACACAAATTGTCGAGATGTCATTGTAAGATTCCCGGGAAATGAACTATGGAAGCGAGTTCTGAAACAAGAGTTCATCATTTAACCAAGGAGAGGACGAGGAGGTGGCTGATGGACTCAGCGATATTTCAACGAGATATCCAAAAAGATGGATTTCCACAATTATGTGAACAAGGAGATAACATTTGTCAGATCCAATGGTATAATGATGTATGCTCGAGGAAAACATACACCATTAACCATTGGTTGGAAGGTGCACCCATAATATGGGCTTAGGTAGCATGATCAATGTTTAGAATGGTGATTCAATAACCAGTACACAAGGGATGAAACTATCGTTCATTATCTTACAAGCAATAAGGTTGCTAGTAATTTTGAATTTTACACACCACAGTTCAATCGTCGGTATTCCGGTTAGAAACAACACGGGACCAAGGTATGAATGGAGATGGCGAGAAGTATTACTATATCAAGAATTCTTAAGGGGTGGTGAAATTCTCACCACATTCTTGACATAAAAGATGGTAATACTTCAAGGTAGAACATAATACAAGCTCGATAGCAAGTTGCATCCTCAACATGAACAAGTTTGTGGTGAAAGGAAGATAATGATGTTGTCGATGGTAACTCAAATTACCAAGGGACGAGGATGGCACTTACCATCATGAATTCGATTGATATCCTGGAAGGAGTCAAAATGTTGATGATGATCACGGCAAATTTTGTCAAGAGGCTCCACAAAGATGTGATCGATCGGCGATGACATCAAGTCAAAGGAATGATGAAGTGAAAGGTTAATGGAACCAAGGGTACGACACAAACTCCAAACCAAGCTTGTTGTTGGAGGTGAAACGATAAGATGAGGAAGATCGACATAAGCTTAGCTCATCGTCGAAAGTTGTGCTCCAGGAATAAGGACCATGTAGCACAGCTAAAATCAGCACGATACTGATATAGCCGATCAAGCTAGAAATGACATGATCAAGTACAAACTCATAAGTAAAGAAGACTACTAAAAGTTGTTGAACCGTAGTGCGGACTCGGTTCAGTTATCGGTGTCTTCGGGTGTTTAATAACTCGGAGCACGTGAAAAAATTGGAATCAGTGAGGATGTAGTACTTGATGAAGAACTCATAAGAGGTTATGCAGTTCTGTGATAATCTCGAGATACCAGGGGGTAATACTTGACGACAGATCAAAATAGAGGTTGGATTGGGTATTGCTCTGCAGAAGACAAGTGCTTAAGCTCGCATGAGAAATGGTATTTAAAGGAGAATATGGTCGGAACCACGATTGCAACAGGCCAGATCCCAGAGATAAGATGAACTTATACCAAGGGAATAATTAATTTAAGAAAAGCTTTAATGATAAGATCTACATCGTGTCCATGGGCATGAACACAAAGTTCAAGGTCGACTCCCACTTCTCCAATGCATAACCTTTCATTCACTGCTCTACTAAAAATGATTTGAGTGCGAAGATCTACCTGGTGAATTACTAGAGGAGTATGAACCTTGGAGAACTTTCGGGTTCACACAGATTAAGGAAGGCATAGGTTCAACCCATCGGGGCATCTTAGAAACATATACCACAAGCTTCGAGAGTAATTATCACCAGCTCGAAAAAAGAGCATGGTTGGCCAAATCCGAGAATAGGATTTACCAATGGCATTATGTATCAGGGAAAGAACTTCCAAAGTGATTGAATAGGAAGGACGTTGTCGGATAAAACCCAACAAAGGAACTGGTGGTCCACAACGGAGCTGATGTGAGCATCTGCACACAATCAGAAGAAGAAACAATGCAAGGGCGTCAGATTATAGAACATCTGAATAATTCGATGCTTAGATAACAAAGGAATTATGATTTCCAAAACGAAGGATCAGAAGCAGACGCTCTGATCAAGGATGGATAAACTGAATAGACCAGAGGCACAATCGACGACAAATAGTTTGGTCGAGAACCAGCTCATGTTCAAAATGACGTCTGAGCCGGAAAGATAATTTAGAAGGGTCGATTGATGATTGTGTGCATTCGCACACATATTGAATCAATAGGATCAAAATGATAGTGTCAAAAGATACTAATGAATATTGCTAGTGATATGGGAGCATCCATAATGTAAGCATACAAGTATTTGCAGAGCAATAGTTTGAAGAGGATGCTCAGAAGGTCGGATAGTATTTCAGAGTATCTTATGAAGCATACGATCAACTGGGGATGAACGGATACTCAATAAGTGCGAGGAATCTTCAATAGGGGTATTCATGTGGTAAAGAACTGCAAGGCAGTAAGCTTAAAGGATTTTCGGAACAACGGACAGAAATGTAGGGCATCTTGTAATAACAAGAGCAACTGAGAATGAAGGTATGAACGACAATTATAGGTAGTTATCCATAAGGGTATATCGGTGGTAGGGGATTGTAAAGTCAGTGGGCACAAGGGTCTCGAGAAAACCTCGGAGAGTATCTTCGGAATCTTCTGGTGCAACAAGCGATCATCTGGAGTGAGGGGCTCTCCGGGAGGAAGTAGTTACGAGAACCTAGAGTCGGTGTTAGTAAAATAATTCAACCCGAATAGAAGAGAGATCAGAGTCCCAGAGTATAGATCGAGGAATAAAAGATCCTAATACCACCCAATGGCGACGTGGGCTCGTAAGCCGCACAGCCATGTTAGTAAAAACTTTTTCAATGACTAGACTCGACTTCGGCCAAGGAGTTGGAAAGGGGGATTCCTACAGGCAGTCGGCTCTGATACAAACTTGTGACGCCCCTGTTTCAATCATACACTAATCATACACGCAAATGTGTATGATCAAGATCAGGGACTCATGGGAAGATATCACAACACAACTCTAAAAGTAAAATAAGTCATGCAAGCATCATAATTCAAGCCAGGGGCATCGAGGGCTCGAATACAAGTGCTCAATCATAGACGAGTCAGCGGAAGCAACAATATCTGAGTACAGATATTAGTAAACAGTTTTCCTTAAGAAGGCTAGCACAAACTGGGATACAGATCGAAAGAGACGCAGGCCTCCTGCCTGGGATCCTCCTAAACTACTCATGGTCGTTGTCAGCGGCCTGCACGTAGTAGTAGGCACCTCCGATGTAGTAGGAGTCGTCGTCGACGGTGGCGTCTGGCTCCTGGGCTCCAGCATCTGGTTGCGACAACCAGGTAGAAGGGAAAGGGGGAAAAGAGGGAGAAAAGCAACCGTGAGTACTCATCCAAAGTACTCGCAAGCAAGGAGCTACACTACATATGCATGGGTATATGTGTAAAGGGCCATACCGGTGGACTGAACTGCAGAATGCCAGAATAAGAGGGGGATAGCTAATCCTGTCGAAGACTACGATTCAGGCCACCTCCATCTTGCAGCATGTTGAAGAGAGTAGATGGTAAGTTAACCAAGTAGCATCGCATAGCAGAAACCTACCCGGCGATCCCCTCCTCGTCGCCCTATTAGAGAGCGATCACCGGGTTATATCTGGCACTTGGAAGGGTGTGTTTTATTAAGTATCCGGTTTTAGTTGTCATAAGGTCAAGGTACAACTCCAAGTCGTCCTGTTACCGAAGATCACGGCTATTCGAATAGATAAACTTCCCTGGAGGGGTGCACCACATTTCCCAACACGCTCAATCCCATTTGGCCGGACACACTTTCCTGGGTCATGCCTGGCCTCGGAAGATCAACACGTTGCAGCCCCACCTAGGCTCAACAGAGAGGTCAGCACGCCGGTCTAAATCCTATGCGCGCAAGGGTCTGGGCCTATCGCCCATTGCGCACCTGCACGTTGCGTACCCGGCCGAAAGTAGACCTAGCCCCCTTAATACAAGCGCGAACTTACGGTCCAATGCGGCGCGCGCCGCTCAGTCGCTGACATCAAAAAGAGCTTTGGCTGATACCACGACGCCAAGTGCCCATAACTGTTCCCGCGTAGTTGGTTAGTGCGTATAGGCTAGTGGCCAGACTCAGATCAAATACCAAGAGCTCGTTTAGCGTGTTAAGAATCCGCGAACGCCGACCAGGGCCAGGCCCACCTCTCTCCCAGGTGGTCTCAACCTGCCCTGTCGCTCCGCCACAAAGTAACAGTCGGGGACCGTCGGGAACCCAGGCCCACCTCTACCGGGATGGAGCCACCTACCCCTTCAGCCCCCATCTCCGAACAGTATCATAAGTAATGTAACAATATAAAGTATATAGCATATGCCCGTGATCACCTCCCGAAGTGATCACGGCCCAGTAGTATAGCATGGCAGACGGACAAGAGTGTAGGGCCACTGATGGAACACTAGCATCCTATACTAAGAAGTAGGATAGCAGGTAAGGGTAACAACTATAGCAACAATGACAGGCTATGCATTAGTATAGGATTAACCGACAGCAGTAACATGCTACACTACTCTAATGCAAGCAGTATAGAGAAGGAATAGGCAATATCTGGTGATCAAGGGGGGGGGCTTGCCTGGTTGCTCTGGCAAGAAGGAGGGGTCGTCAACAACGTAGTCGAACTCAGTGGCATCAGCAACGGTCTCGGTGTCTATCAGAGAAGAAGAAGGGGGAAGAAACGGTAAATACGGAGCAAACAAAGCATCACAAAACATAACGAGGTAATACGCGGTGCTAGGTATGCCCTAACGCGGTATTAGGTGATACCGGCAAAGGGGGGAAACATCCGGGAAAGTATCCCCGAAGTTTTGCGTTTTCGGACAAATGAACCGGAGGGGAAAAGTTGCGTGTTCGCTATGCTAGGGATTTGTTGCGGACGAACGGGCTGCGTATTCGGATTTGTCTCGTCGTTCTGAGAAACTTTCATGTACAAAGTTTTTCCATCCGAGCTACGGTTTATTTTATATTAATTTTAAAAGATTTATTTATTTTTAGAATTTATTTAATTATTTTAAATCAACATTATCCAAAATAGTGTATGCTGATGTCAGCATGACGTCAGCAGTCAACGTTGACCGTTGACTGGGTCAACTGACGTGTGGGACCCGGTGTCATTGACTGTTTAGTCTAATTAGCCTAATTAACCAATAATTAAGTTAATTAATCATCTATTTAACTAACTAATTAATTAATTAAGTTTACTATTATTATTATTATTATTATTTTACCTTATTTTCTTTTTAATTTTTCTTTTGTTTTCGTCAAAAAGGGGCGTGAACCCACATGTCATAGGCCTAGAAGGCCTAACGGGCGCTGGGCAGTAGCGGCGCCCAAGCGGTGGTTAACGGAGCGGAGCCCCGTGGGGGAGACCGAACTCGGGCGCCGGAGGACGCGCGAGGGGGCGAAGTGCGCGCGCTAGCGCGGTGCTCCAGGGGCGCGGGCGTGCAAGGAGAAGCGGCAAGCGACGCGCATGCAGAGCGGTGCGGTGGCGATGCATGGGCAGGGGCGCCGCGAGCTGTACGGGGGCGAGCGAGCGCTGGCTCGCGGGCATACGGGGCAACATGCTGGGCCAGAGGCGGGAAGCAGGGGGCGTGGCCATGGCCGGGCTTGGTCAGAGGGGCGCGAGTGGACGAGCGCCCGTGCGGGGCCAGCATCAAGTAAGTGGAGGGGAGGGCTGCGATGCGTGCACAGGGCAGAGGCGGGCTACAGTGACGGGCGCGGGTCTGGCTGCGGCCGTAGGCGGGGCTAGACAAGGCCTGGACGCGATGCGCGCGGCCGGAGTGCGTGCGGGGCGGTGGTGGCCGCGAGCGGGCGCCAGAGCGTGTGCGCGACAGAGAGGTGGGGAAGGCGGGGAGGTGTTCCTCACCCCCGTTGTAGAGGTGCGGGCATCGTGGCTCGAGGAGGAGGACGATGAGGCGACGACGATGATGGGCGGCTCCGGCGAACCGGTGGCGGGACGAGGCAGCGACGGTGTGCGGCGACGGCGTTGGGGGCGCCCGGGGTGTGGCCCAGATCTAGTCGGGGAGGTCGAGGTGGAGGACGGGGCGTTAGGGCGTCGAGCGACGCCCGCGACGGCAAGGGGCTATGGAGCGCCGCGGTGGCACCGAAGGCGGCGATCGGCGTCGAGGGCGAGGCCCTGGATCCAGAAGGGATCGGGCAGAGGAGGGGCGAGGGGAGAGGGGAGAGGGGGGTGGGGGTTGTGCGGTCGTTGGTTAGGGTTATGGAGCCGTGGGGGGTTAGTAGTGGGTTAGGTGGACCGGGGTGGGCCGACCTGTTGGGTCGGTTGGCCCATGGGGGGGTTCTTTTTTTATCTTTTTCCTTTTTATTTATTTTATTTTCTATTTTCTTTTAACTTCCAATTTATTTTAACTCTATTAAGATAAATAATTAGTGCCTAAATTAGTGTTGTAAATTAATCCTTTGCCACAAAAAGCTTGAGTTCCAAATAAAATAGTTTAGGATTTTATAAAATCCAAAAGTCATTTATTTAATTGTTTTAGCCACAATGTTAATTACTTTTGAGCTTTTAAACATGTTTTAAAAATGTGGTTTGTCCACCATTATTACTCATGAATTATTTGACACATTTAGAGCATTTTAGTTTTAATGTTTGGAAACTTTTATTATTTGACTTAAATTCAAATTTGAATTTGAATCGGTTTTGAACTAACGCGAGATTAGCAACGGTAATCAAGGTGACATGGCATCATTAACAAAGTTTTACTGTAGCTTAGGCGTCACAAGCTCGCCTCCGCTGCCGCTGACTTTGGGTGGGCTCTGGCCAAGATGAAGTGCCCCAGCAACTACCTCTTAGGACTTACCAAGTATGTACTCACCAGTTCAATCTTACCAATACTAGTTGCAATTAATGGCTATGTTTTGTACGGTCGATATATTAAGCATGTTGTAGTAAACATGCCTGACACGTTTTAGCTATTTCCCCTACCTTTTTATAGACAACTGGGCCATTATCTGCTTTGGCAGCACCTGCCCTGTGATGTTTAACTCTGCCAATTGCATTTTTATCAGCACCGGTTTCAATGGCCATTAAGCCTGTTGCAATTAACAGTTGTATCCATTTTTAAAGAGTTGTATTTCAATGGCTACAAACTTACAAAACATGAATTAGGATGTTGTTAAGCCTTTTGCAATTAACAGTTGTATCCATTTTTTAATCCGTCCCTTTGCCACCGTGCTACTCTTTCGCAATGAAGATATCACTACAAATGCTGCCATTTTATTACCATTTGCTATTTTTGGTGGATATTAACCCTGTTGTAGTTAACATTGGCTTTCCATGTACTTACACAGGGCTACAATGGGCGATGGTGTTGTTTGCCGTCGAGGTTAGCTGCATCCCATGTCTTATACACCATATATTCCTAAATATAAGTATTTTTATAGATTCCAATATAGACTACATAAGGAGGAAAATGAGTGAATCTAGATTCTAATCTAAACTATATCTATAATTCTATATCCATCCGTATGTAGTTCATATTGAAATCTCAAAAAAATACTTGTACTTAGGAACATAGGTAGTTGTATTTTACATCATTTGTGCAATCTTAGTTTAGCTTCTAACATTTACTGGTTGCTTGTAGGTACATATATGAGCGGTACTGATCCACGCTTCGATCCCTTTTGCGTATGGGGCAATGAGATATTCATGAACAAGCGTCAAGTGAGGAAACTAAGAAAGATTCTTAGGCGAAAGAAACGGGTGATTGGAATTAAGCTCTTTATTTACACTTTGTCCAAGACAACAGTGAACTTTAGGATGGTAAGTAATCTGTTGCCTTTCCCCCCTGCCCACAACAAGTTACTCTATTAGACCTCAGTATCTGATATTTTTCTCTTTTCAGTGGTTTCCGAAGCTATTTACTGATGATTACCTTGCAAACTACATGACCGGAGTGGAGGAAACTAAGGTTAAAGTATACAATTCATGCTACCATGATAATGCTCTAGAAGTCTTCCTGAAGGTGGTGAAGGATGGGCGAGCGATCATCACAAGGGGTTGGACAAAAGTGGTTCGTGCCTATGGCATGTAGGAAGGCACATTATGGGCATTCCGCTTCTTCAACACCGTCGACAGTCAAAATGATTTGCACTTGTCTCTTCACCTTTACCGGCTTTAAATATTGTGGTTCATCATAGTTAATTGCTGCCTAATCCTGTAATTACTGAACATATTGTACTGGCAATTTTATTTATGGATTCGTTGTTGAACCATTGTGCTGAGAATTTGAATTGCACGTTTCATATTTCAAAATTTCCAATTTGAATAATAAATTACATGCAAAAATAAAAATATACAGGAGCTAATAAAATAATGTGCACACGGTTAGAAAGAAAACAGCGTGTGCGATGTAAAAAGAGAACAGACGATCATGGAACTTTCCAAACGGTTCTGGCAGTAAAAGCGCTTGTTATGGATAGCCCAATGCCACACAGTTTTCTACATCAAATCGTGTGTGATGTAGTTCATAAAAGCAAACAGTTAACCAAGGCAGAGTGTGTGTGATAGTTACACCTTTCACACACGAGTGTATACATAAAACTGTGTGGGATGTACATACGAACGGAAACGTTTTCCCTGCATTGACTGTGTGGGATGTACATAAGAACGGAAACGTATTCCTTGGATTGACTGTGTGTGATGTACATACGAACAGAGACATATTCCCTCGATTGACTGTGTGTGATATACATACGAACGGAAACGTATTCCTTGGATTCACCGTGTCGGATGTACATACCTACGGAAATGTTTATCTGGGATTCACCATGTGGGATGTACATACCTACGGAAATGATTGGGTTTCGATTCCTCGCCTGATCGCACACGAGCTCATTTGGTGCCCTAGGAGGGCCTATCCCTGACGATTTCTGTGTCGTGTCGGAAGGACCCACCTATCGCCCACACTCACTTCGCGAGGGTTCCAAATGCCGTCGCGGAAAGGGGTTAAAACCCGTTTGTATAGCACCGACGCGCACTAGTGACTCTAGCCACGACATCATAATCAATCTCTGGGTGCGGAATAACCCAGTTCTGGAGGGTAATGTCAAACTGTCTACACGCATGATTTTCCTCGACAAGACCGGCCCGCCTGCCTCTTCCAAGGGGATAGGTAGTACTGCGGACGACCCTGTTGCTGGGTTCATGGAAGGAGGTTATGTTCTAAGAGCAGGGAAGGACCTTGTCAAGGCGAACTCTGTGATCGAGAACTACTTCGTGGTGTTGTGCTCCATGGACATCAACTGGACAAGAACTCACCGATGTTCCCTTTGATGTTGGGAGGGAGAGCTTCAGTGCACATCGCCTCGTGCTCGCTTCTCGATCACTAATCTTCAAAGCGTAGCTGTATGGCCCCATGGCTGAAGGCAAGAGGATTTCTATCACCATCCGAGACATGGAGGCCTCTACTTTCAGATCTATGCTCCATTTCATGTATCATGGTTCCCTGCCTGATGCCAACATGACTTTAGCCGTGCCAGTAGCATCTGCTTGTAGCGGCTGATAGGCATGCGGTAGACATGCTAAAGACGATTTTTGAGTGCAAGCTATGTGGCATTGGTATCACAATAGACAGTGTGATTTGAATGTTGGAGCTGGAAGAGGACCATGTCTGCCCCAAACTCAAAGTTGGGTGCCTTGATTTCCTTGACGATGGTGACAATTTCACGATTGTTGCCACATCTTCTGAGTATTTCCATCTGATGCGGAACTTTCATCTCTCTTGGTTGAAGTATCGTGATAGGTTCAAGATACCACATACCGTCCATCATGGATAGTGGTGGAGCCAACATTTAAAATTGGAGTGTACATAACTCCAATTTTATTTTTGTCAATTCACCAATTTTAGTCTTATTTATCGGCCCGCTCCTCTTGATATATATACACACACATATTTTATACTACAATTTTATACTTATCATACTACCGTGTTAAGGATTATAGTTTTGTTACTTATCTGGCATAGTTAACAACATAGCAAAGTTAAATATTAGTTGTATTATTTATTTATTATCTTTTGTGATATATATTATTGAAAAATACTCATGCACTGCGCTGAATTCAATTTGTACTTTGTAACAAAAATGATTCTTCTACATATTATTTGATACTTGTGTAAATGCATAGTTTGTATCTATGTTAGATATATCTCTAACACATATGGTTTCACAAATATCATTGTACTATATGATTAGGAAAGTATATAGGTAGAGAATTGTAGAGTACAAATTTAAGCGTATGTAAGGAATTGCTTCAAATATACTCGTTTTTAGAGCATCCATGTGCAACTTTAACCATATATTTAATAGACCATATGGTTTAACATATGAGCCTATACTCTTTTTAAAATAGAAAACACCCATGTTCTCATCCAGCTCCGCCCATGAATTCATGGAACTTGTTTCTCACAAGAGAAGTAGAGCAAACTAGAGTATGTTAGGCAAGACAAGGAATGGTGATACAGTACTGTTTGGTAATTCAAAGCCTGTTGCATTGGCATGCCCTACTATCTTGTGTGATTAGTAGTTGTAGAGAAAGCACCTTGCGTAGTTGTCATGGTTTCAGGTTATCATTGGATTTGCCAGAAAAAACATGCCAACACATGTATCCCAGTTGTATGTTGTTCTTCTGTGCCTGTTTATATCTAGCCTTTTAGTTCACTACTCGTATTAATCGTGCCTATTTCATTAACAACAATGGCAAGTTGAATGAAAAGTCCCCTATATAAGTTGTATGGTGCTAAATTCATGTGCCATTTGGTAACATCCCAAAATTCTAAATTTTGGAATGTTATAATAAATAAATAGCTTTGATTGATTGTTTGATTGCTTGGGTGAAATTGAGTGAAATTTGAAACTTTTGGAGAGTTGAATGAGAGGGAATAAAATGACTTTCCCAAAACTTTCACTTTCCTTTCTGATCTCCATGAATTCAAATTTATTTCATCACAAAACCCTAGAGAGAAGATGACATGACTTCTTCCATTTAAATAAATGAAAAGGGGGTTTTGAAAAGATTTGAATTTCATTTCGAAATATTTCAAATTCAGAAACTTTATGCAACTCAATGATTTTCATGAGAGAAGATAAAATGACTTCTTCGAAATATATGAAATAAGAGTTGGGAGTTTCAAAGAATCAAATTTAAAGTCCCTTTGAAATTATTTTCAATTTGGAGTTAGTTGGGTTTATTAAAATTATTTTTCTCCAAAAATAAAATATATAGAAATTAGGGTAAAATGATTCCCTACATTAGAAAATTGGAGAGAAATAAATTTGAAATCATTTTGGTATTTTTTTAAATGATTTTTATGGGGTTTTATTACAACGGCAGCACTCTTTGCTTTATTTAAACTTTTGCGGATTTTATTTGACGTTAGAAAAATGTTCAAGTTATAGAAAAAAATTCTTAAAATTTTGATCTATTTTATGCTTAGAGTATATTTTTATTTTATAGGTTTATTTTTATTTTCTGTAAAAATTGTAAAAAAAACTTCCTTCCGCCGATTGGGCCGGCCCAGCTCCAGCCTGGCCCAGCCCAGCCGCGCCGCACCACCCCCAAGCTCGGGACGGAGTCCCGAGCATCGCCGCTGCCAGTTGAAGTCCGGCCGAACTCTGCGCTCGCCTCGCGCCCCTCCTCCATGCCTCGCCTCCCCCTTATATACCGAGGCCCGGCCCCCCTCTCTCTCTCTCCTCGCATCCCACAACCACCGCCGCCACCGCTGTCGGGATCCGCCGCCGCCGCCGCTGCCCGTCAGCGCCGCAT